>NC_047157.1:26042466-26054966 GCF_009819705.1 Hippoglossus hippoglossus
AGAATCCAGAGGACAGACGCTCCAGCTTTATTCTCACATCCAGCAGAGGAAGAAACGTTCACGTTTAATTCGCTGGAAACTGGAATTCTTCATCTTTTCTTCCAACTCCAACTATTTCACGTCCGCAGCTCGTTCACATGTTCACCAGCTGTTTTTAACACTAGTTATAATAAACTGGAGATTGTTATAAAACGCTTTTCAGTGGCAGAAACTGGACATTTCAATAAGTTAACAAATTAACAAATGTTTGGGAGCAGAAAAATAAATCTGTGTGTTTTTATCACTAACGTCCTCACTGGGGTACAACAGTAAAATAGGCCGAATGTTTTTTTTCATTGCTCTGTCGTCTTTTCCTGCTAAATACAAATAAAATGAAATGAAAACACGTCTTTTGTTTCTTTATGCTCTATCAACAGCTGGAGTTTCCTCCGGCATGTGGATCGGGGTCGCTGAGGACGAACCCTGGTGGTTTTAATGGGTTTGTATGTGGATGTGGATTCTTCCTGCAGCTGTGTGAGGACAAACAGGAAGTCAGATCATTCCCATCATCCTGCAGGGAAGACAAACGGGTCAATACGGCCCATCAATAATGAAACAGAGCACAGATGCATGTTGTTGGTCCTCAGATGGAAAAAGGGCAGCGCAGGTGATGCAGGTTGTTCTGAGGATTCACGTCTTAAAGAGGAATTTCATGTTAATGATTGAATTTAAATCATGTAGTGGTTTAATATCACGGCCTCAGTGTGAGGAAACAGGAACTAATGATCTTTTTTATCATTAATTATGATAAGTGGAGGAAAGTAAACAAATCAATGCACATTAGGTTTTACATGTTAATATTCATAAATGTTATTTGTTTTATTTAAGTACAAGTACAGAAGTTATTCCAGAAAACTACCTCAAGTACTACCAAAAGTACTAAAGGATGGACTGTGTCATTGTTAAAATAAATATATGTAATATCATTATCATTTGTGCAGCTTCAGCTAATGTCACATGTATTTAAATACAGAAGTTGTGTAAATGTACCTAATTACATTCCACCACTGCTTCTTATAACATTTTTATATTTTTTAAAAAGAGATTAAGTACTAATGTCTTAGGTGACTTTTATTCTGAAAACTAAATACACTGAAAAAAGCTAATTGTCTACTGACTTAAAAAAATACTTCAACTGGTTACACAAACATTTCAGTGGCTGAAATCTGATTGGTCCCTGAAGTCTTAAAACACATAAAATTAGTCACTGACGAATGATACAAACAATGAATTTGACAATTTGTGAATAATTTCAGTTTTTTTATGCTTTATTTTGAAGAACTTGAACAAGGAACAATTTTCTAAATACATTCAACGTGTGATTTTTCACAGTAAACATGGAATCACTCTAATGTGTCAGCTTCCTGAATCAGGAACTGTGCATGTGACATGTAATCGGCCCCTGTGTGTAAAGTGTGGCCCCTGTCTGGCCCCTGAAGTTGATGAATCCTCTGTATTGACAGTTAAAGTTTGTATTTCTCACCTAAAGATGTGAAAACTTCTTCCACCACTGGAAATAGAACCATTAGAATCTATAGGTCCCTGATGACGTGACGCAGCGTCATCGTGGCCCCTGATGAAGCTTTGCTACCTCTGCCTATAGGACGAGGCCCCGCGAAGCCCATTCATGACAGAACGGGGATATAACGGACCAAATGTTTTAGGATCCTACCTCCTCGGCGTGCAGAGCTCATGCTATATCTGTAAGGGGACAGATGGCCGTCCCTGTTGGTGCAATTCTTCAAAGCCTCTCCGGGCCGATGCACCCGGCATATGGACATGCATCACGGGGTGGGGACTGGCGCCGGGCCCTCAGGAGAACACGCTGACAGGACAGGGGATGCGACGTGTGGTGCACACTTTCCGAAAAGGCTGGTCCCCGGCCAACGGACACACTCAAGACCCAAAGTCCTGAGCAGGCACATTTCACTTACATAAATGTTCCTGCGTCTCGGGACAACGGACGTGCAGGTGCTCCCCGGCAGGGTGCGTCCAACGCCGGCGATTAGGTCACGCCTCTCGGGAAGGGTGGGGGTCAGCGGTGATGGCGGCAGTCTGCCACGGGCCATTAGGACGAGGGCGGAGGAGCAGTTTATCCTCATTTAGGACGACCTTGGTTGAAAGGTATCGAGATCATTTTCCTCGTGTGTTGTCACTATTCCTCCGTCAGAGTACTTGAGCTCTCCTTCTGCCCCCCCCCCCCCCCCCCTCATTGCTGGACCCCTCCCAGCTGAGGGGATTAATGGCCTTCTGAAGGAATATCACAGGGAATCAAACCCACTGCTTGACTGGATCAATTTCACGGCAGCAGCAGCGTCGACGTTATCGACCTTCAGCTCGGACGCAATCAATCTGTGTGAGAATGTTCCCGTGAAGAAAAACTCTTTGTATATAAACTCCCTGCTTGTTTACTTATGAAATATCAAGAGAATGAGCCGGAGACCCTGCACTGCCACCATGTGGTGAAAGGTGAACTGGGTTTCTGCAGAGTTCAGCAGGTTTAATCAGATGCAATGTTCTACACCCGTTCTTAGAGAGAGGATGAAAGTCAGTCAGAGTCGGTGCTGAATCAGAGCCTTTGTGCTGCGGCACGTTAAAGCAGCGTTCAGGGTTTTTCTGTTGATTTTAAATTATATAGAAACAGTTTTAGAACATTTTACACTACAACAGCCAACAAGTTTGATTTTAGGGCAATGAAATCGTGACCATCTCGACCAGGACTCCACAGATAGAATCTATGTGTAAAGTAGAAACAGATCGAACCCACTAGAATCCAGGATCCTTCCAGTTTGTGCCTCACGTTTACATCTATGACACATTCGACATTTGTGCATCAGAGAAAATACAAAGAATGGTTCAAAGATATATCAAAAACTTCATTAGAATTAAATATTTGTATTTGTTACTCCAGAAAATAAAGTTTTTTTGCCTTTGAGTTACAGCCACTTGCTCGTAGGAGGAGCCCGTTCAGACCAGTGTCTCCAATATAAACCAGTTGGGATGATGAGTCCCGAGATTTATTGAGGTGCGACGTGAAATAAAGATGAATTCACAGCGTGTTCATCATAATATAAATGAGCGAAGATTATCAATCATCCAAAACTCCAATTATTTTATTTTTAATTAGGGCCCGAGCACCTGAAGTGCGAGGACCCTGTTGGAATGAATCATATTATTCATCGTATTATTTGTCATTGACGTGTTTGTGCAGCATATTAAGATGTGCATCATTATATCAACATTTTCCCTCATATTAAATTATGAGTATTCTTTCCTTTTCTTGGTATTTTCATTGTATCATCAACACAAAATCACCACATGTATTTTCAAGGACATAACTGAATGTGTAAAGACACAATGACGCATGGGAAACGGTTCCCAATTTGAGGTTTTATTATTTGGAAAATTAAGTCTCAAAAAGTCCAGGATACGTTTGAATAACAAGTGCACACAAATTCAAAGTGAGGTGAAATATATGACATTAACGTTTCAATGTTTAAGATCTGTCAAAAATGCTCGTTTACACCAACGACGAATCCAAACCAGCAGCAGGAAAATCCATTTCAGCGAAGTTGACAGGTTCAAGTAAGACATGTAATTACAGTCTGTGTTAGTCCTTTAAGTTAAAAGCAGATTCAAAAGAGAAGAAAACAAACATCACACAGAGAATGAATGAGCAGTGATTCATCAACACGAGAAGTCAAACATCAAGCAAGGCATTAAAAATGATTTCATCCAAACTGCAACACAACTTTAACCTAATGTGCGTCATCAAACTTAAGTTAAATAGATCTCGAACACATCGAACACGTCTTTACAAAGCATTTAACACTGATGAACAGAAAGAGCCGATGGGGAACACGTTAATCACGCCGGCGAAAATAAATCCACCGAAGTAGAATCGTTTCAAATATTGAAAAAAAGAAGAAGAAGCATTTTCACAATTAACACCATAAAAACAAAACTGGGTTTGCAAAGCAGATTTGGCCAAAATTTACCCAAATACTTCAAATCAAACAGCACATTCTCGTTTTTTTTTTTTTTTACTTTTACATTATTGAGATTTCTTCCAGTTACACAGGAGGAAACGACGCGTACCTGAATTCACGTTTTTTTAAACCAGCAGAATCTATTCTAAGCAACATCAATGTGCGACACAAAGGAACGTATTAAATACAGGAAGGGTGAAATATCGTCAACTATGCAGGCAAACCTCATCACTAGAGGGGCGGAGGAGACATGAGGAGGAGGAGGAGGAGGAGGAGGAGCAGGAGGAGGATCTCTGAGAACTACAGTATTTAAAGATTATGTACAACAACACGGCTGCAGTCCGGCGGCATCCTAACGTCTCTGACTGTTAAAAGTTAGTTGGCTCAGTTACAGTTCATAAATACAAGAACCAGAATGACAAGCAACTACGTCACCTAAAATCTATTCTTACGCCCTAAACCTGTTCGAACTCGGCATTTGTGGCATCGGGGAAAAAAAAAAAAAAAAAAAAAAACACACACAAAAAAAAAAAACTACTTTACACCACACATCCAGTTTGTCGTCTTTCCCGCTCATTCAGCTGAGTCATCACACTGAACATTTACAGATTCACACGTCACTGACCAGAGGGATATACGCGTTGTTAGGTGGTGGCACTACACTACAGGAAAGATTCAAGGTGCATAAGAGTGAATCTGTTGGACGATGCACAGCCACTTGGTTTCTGTGTGGAATGAAGAGGCTGTTGCAGGCGCACGACACATGCAGAGCTATCGCAGCGCCTCTTACGTATTGGGAAACCGAGCAGGGAATCTGGAACTCGAGTCAAGGCTGCGTCGTGATACCAACAACGAGGACCTGGTAAAACAAGTCGTCCTTTCATACACAAGTATCCAGCTGTGGCAGCCTCGGCTCTGGCAAAAAGAAACGGTGGACAAGTGACAGGTTGTTGTGGTTTCTGGATCTCAGGTGAAGGTGCGGGTGTTGTGTTCCTCGGTGTTTGTCAGGTGCACTCGTTCGTTGTGCGTTGTCGTGGCTCTGTATCATATGCCCGAGTGTCTGCCTCTAGATGTGCACTACTCTGTGTGTGTGTGTGTGTGTGTGTGTGTGTGTGTGTGTGTGTGTGTGTGTGTGTGTGTGCCAGTGTGTCTGAAAACTGCATCTATGGCACTACACTGCGAACGAGGGGCGGACTATAGGAAAGCACTTGGGTTGGCTCGTGGGTCCTTCTGGTTTCTGTAGCGCACGGCGAGCCACACGCCGAGGATCTGTGAGTGTGAAGGAGCACACAGGTTAGACAGGGTTTAGTAAGAGGGGTAAACACACTGTGATATTCTGTCAGGAGAGGCAGGGAATCGAACCTGTGAGGGAGGGAATCTAAATTCCACCTCGTTACTGATTCTCAAGTGAACAAAAGTAAAAGGTCTCCGACTCTTAAGCTGCATTTAGACTCGTTTCGCACAATAACTGTGACGTCAACACAACAACTTTCTCTTTTATACTGGAGGTGTGAGACTCTACTGGAAAAAGGAAATGAAAAACACAGAGCAGTTTTGGCAGCGGCTTGTTTTCTCCGCTTCGGGCTTGTGCGTCTCTGCCGTGACCAATCAGTCGCAGAGTTTCTCCAGTTTCCTGCAGAATGTCTCATTCTTTACTCCAGTGCACTCGGTCTAACTCGAGTCTAACCACTTTCATTATGAAACATCACTGAGAGAGAACTGATCCTGATAAAGATCAGTTCAGCAGAGTGAACAGAGCGTGGTCACCGGTTTGGGTGTTTCTAAAAACCTGACTCCATTAATTCAGAAGTATGCTTCAGTCGTCTGTCTTAATGGAGACAACAGAAACAATGGATTCCTCCGTATTTAGCTGTTACTGTTGTTGCCTCGGCAACGTGCGTCCATGGAGCTACAGGAGGAGACTGTGTTTTACTTTCTCCTCCATTAAATTCTCCATTCATCAGCCGGTGAAGTCCAACATGATGTTATAAATCCAAACTTAGGGCAGGACTCCTGTTGACATCAAGTATCAAGCTGAACCGAGCGTGAGCACATTACGCTGCTGCTCTGTGGCCTCCAGTTTGATTTATTATACATATTATTATAGTAGTAACGACCTCACACTTCACTGTTGAATGATAGAATGATAAAAAAAGTTGTGGGTCTGAGGACGCTCACCTCTGTGAAGCTGAAGAAGAGCCCGACGCCCCCGAGGATCTTCAGGGCCTCCGTTGCATGATTCAGCATCTTATCCCCACAGGAGAAACAGAAACCGTCCTTTTTGCAAAACTGGATTGACGGACAAAAAAAAGAGAAAGAGACGGCCTTTAGTCATGAGCAGCGTGAGTCAACTGTGTTTGTGAGCCCAGCTTAGCTCCCGAAATCTATTCTGAGAACTGCAGAGAGAGAGAGTGGCCTCCTTTTAACCGAGTCTGCTAAAAGAAAATCACAAGTCTGTTTATCTACGATGCAAATTAACGTTATATTTAAAGACCAAATGGGACGAATGAGGCAGAAACTAAATGCTGTTAAATCCAATTTAAATAATCACCTCTGCTGTTCAAGCAGGATTTTCATTCAGACCGGATGCTCGATATAGAAGCTGAGAAATTAAAAGTTTTTGTAAATGTTCTGTGAGCTCTTAAGAAAACCGTCAGGACTCAGGAGGTTGTTTTCAAACTTAGCTTTAAGATCATTTTACGAAGCATCTTAATGGATTAAGGAATACAGCTGCTTTTCTTTCCTGATGGATGCAAAGATTGAAAACGTGACATTCGACACTTACAGCCGGGCAGTTCTGCAAATCCAGTTCAAACTGTGTCCGGCTGCTGGTCCCGTTGAGCAGCCCACAGCAGTTCAGTTGACTCTCCAGGTCCGTCTTCGTCTTGTTTTCCAACATTCCCCACGTAGAGTTCAGAAGTGCCTCCTGGAAAAGCCAGAGCAGAAAACAATAAGTAAAAATCATAAACTAATCCAACAGCAGATATTTATGGAGACGTGAACGTGTTCTGATCACTGATTGTAAATAAAGATGGACAACGTGACTCCACTTCTTCCCGTTGTTCAAAATGAAGCTAAAATGTCCTGAATTAGTCCTTAAAACCAAACGTATCAGAAACATTAACACTTGAACAAATCAGGGTGATATGACCTATACTGCAGCCAGCCACCAGGGGGCGATCAGGATGTTTTGGCTTCACTTCTGGGAGCCGTCATGTCATCCAACTTTATTTACAGTCTGTGATTTTGTCGGAAGGTACGTGGTTGTGGCGAAGGCGAGTCTGCTCACCTGCTGCCCGCGGTTCATCGCCAGACAGGAACAGGAAACTCCAAATTGGAAGAGGAACACGATGAAGAGAACCACCATGTACTGAGAGGAGAGGAGTCAAGGAAGCAGCAAGGGAACACGACAAAGCTGTAACACAATTACAACAACCCGCCCACATGTACAAATGTCGCTGTTGTTTCATGTTCTGTGTGGAAGGATACGAAGAAAAGCATCACTTGGTGGTGGTGAATCGCTCCGATGAGGCCGACGATGGCGATGAGCAGCAGGAAGAAACCCACCGCGATGACCCCCCCGATGATGTGGATGCTCGACACGAGGCCGAAGCCTTTCCCCCATGCTGCCACTCCGATCAGCAGCAGCCCCACCAGCTGCAGGGAGCACAGGGAGGAAGTGAGCCAGAGTCGTGCATCTGATGGAGCGGCGCTCGTCATCACGCGGTTAACACCGACGCCACTTATCCTGTCAACACTATTTAGGTCTTTGGGAGTTCTCTGCTGATTCAAATTCAAGCGAACATAAATAATGCACGTGGAGCTCAGCAACCGTCACAGAGACAGAAACCAGCCGACGAGAAGTTTGGGTTTAAGGTTGAGAGCTTTTCATGTGGAGCTGCATCATAAGATCGTTTCACATCCTCTGAAACTAAATTCTTATGAATACTCTCAACAGTGTGTGAACAAAACAATACAAATATTAATTTAAACTTTATCTGGTAAAATCTCTTAAAGACTTTTGTCTTTTCTTTAGTTTTTGGCTCCACACTAGATATTTCAGTTAAAAACAAACAGAGACACAAACAGAGAAATTAACTTTTCCTTTGACCATTTTAAAAACACTATTTAACCACATCACTATTTATGTGTTATAAATATATTGTACAAACCAAAACCCCAGACAACAGTGTCACGTTCAACTCCATTATTCATCTGTGACTATTTTCTTGATCAATCAAAGAATATTTGGTTTATGAAACAGAAGGAAAACAGAAGAAAATGTCCGGCTCACTTTCCCTCAGGTCCAGGAAAATGTCTTTGGATGTTTTTCTGACTCAGCAACGGATCATAAGACAAAAACGATTCAGTTTAGTGTAAATAAAAGAAAAGCAGCAGATCATAGAAATCAGATGAGTTTCCTCGCTGTTAACACTGAACACGGCAGAGGACAGGATCAGCTCAGTGTTAACAACAGGGTTAACACACCTCTAACACTGAGTGACTACAACAACAGATACAACTGTGCGATATGATGCAATGCAACTGGAAAGTGTTCTGTTACCCAACATGGTTTCTAAAGGATCAACCAGGTCAACTTTAAGAATTTGCTTTTTATTAAAACACCACAGACGAAGACTAAAGGTGTTAAAGTGTTTAGCTGCTTCAGGTCTGATGCTGGTGAATGAAAACTCACAGGAAACTGATTGAACACTTATGGTTTATAGGTGAATATAAACAACTATTATTACTGTCTGCAGCAGGAAATATAACTTATTTATGACTCCCTAAATATTTATAGATGATTTTTTAAATCGTATCTCAAATGTCTTTTTTTGATTTAATTAAATGTAACTTTATTCTGTTTATTCAGGTACGAATAGAAAAAACAATCAGCAGGAAAATCCCAGGATTTTTTGGGGAATAAGCTGCAAATAATGGAAGAATAAATCAAAATTACTAATGAATTAAAAAGTATAAAAGTATTAACGAAGGTATAACCCAGACAAGAATCATTTGAAGTACAGTATACTGACTGCCAACTAACTTTGTACTTGCTGTGCTTTGTCTCACATGTTGTGTTATTGTTATGCATTGTGCCTGTCTGAATATTAGTCTGTATAAATATATAACAAGTCATTTTATTTTCATTTAGGTTGCCATTTAGAAAATGTGCCTGTTGAGCTAACTCTGAAAAATCTAATAATCTCAAATAAAAGGAAATGAAAGTAAAAGCACAACGTAACATAAATATTAGAAATCACTTCTGCAAACAAACTTTGTACGTCACCGCTCCGCTCGACAAACATCAGATCTTTGTAAATAAGCAGTAGAATAGTTATATAGTACTGCGTGTTCATATCAGATATTATAAATACATGTGTGTGGGAGTATTTGTATTTCCAGATGCTGTTTGGATACAGATGTGTTGCACTGGATCACATCAGCACAGGAGGAGACGTGGATCTGACTCTACACACACACACACACTTGTCTCTCTATAGTTGTGAGGACCCTCGTTGATATAACACATATCACTAAATACCCAAACCTGATTCTAACACTAAAACCAGCCTTTGACTTAGTGAGGACCAGTCGAAATGTCCTCACAAGGATGGTATTGACCCAACACTGGCCTCACAGCTGTAGAAAGACACGCACACACACACACACACACACACGCGCGCGCGCGCACTCTGTTGTCTGTTGTTGCAGATGAACCGTGTCACAGTCAGCTGGCCTCTCGGGCTAACGGGACCACATGCTAATGGCGACAGCTAACGTGCTAGCGCGCTACCAGCAGCTACGTGTCTCCTCACCAGTCGGACCAGTGTCCACAGCGACGCGTGTCCCGCGGGTCTTCTAGCGAAGTGACCGGGGTACATACCAACCGCCGCCGGCAGAGCGGCACCGGAGGCGCGGGGAGCACAAGGCGGAATCATCAGTTACGGTCGTGCTAAGCTAAGCTAGCTAGCCTGGGCTAACGCGGCTAGCAGACAGTTAGCATGATGCTCCATTTTGTCCACTCACCATGTAAACCACGTTGAGGGAGCACAGCGCGTTCTTAGAACAGGTGAACCCGCCGCAGACCATGTTCACGGAGCTGCTGCGCGCGGCGGAGACTCGCGCGCGTCGGTAGTTTACAGATAAAACGTCAAAGATCAGCACAGACAGCGTCTGTCCCAGGGTCTGATGCTGCCCGATGACGTCAGAGACACGCGCGACAACCACCCCCTCGCTCTGAGGAGGAATCTCAACCAATCAGAGAGCAGGAGCACGATTAATGAGACACCTTATTATTAATGTTATTATTATTATCATTATTGTTGTTGTTGTTGTTGTTGTTGTTCTGTATATGAAGGAGGTCAAATGCTGTATTCTTGGATTGTTATATATAGTAAATACATGTATGAGGGAGTATTTACATAAACAGATGAAGTCTTGATACAGAAGTGTTGCACTGGATGATGATTATTATTATCTTTATTATTATTGAACATTTACAGCCAGTGAAGTTTGTTCATACACTGTTTTCTTCATGTAAGTTAGTATTTAGATTTACCTTTCTGCTTGTTGTCTTATAAAGTTGTCATTTTCATATCGTGTCCTAAAGTTGCACAGTTATCACAGAATCAGCACAACCTCAGCTCATTATATATCACAGAATCATTTATTTATGCACGTATATAGGGGATATTAGCTCGTAAAGATGGAGCTGGAACTTTTACTGGTTTACAAAACAATTACCCTGCAACATGGTTGTGTTGGGACCACTCTGAAAAATATGTGTATCATGTTTTTGTGCAATGTTCTGGGGCTAGGTATCAAGCAAAGTAATTATAATATAACACAGTTAAAAAAGAGGTACACGATTGTATTTATTTAAAGGGTAAAGTAATGAGGAAAGACAATGCCATCTATCTCTCTATTATTAGAGATTATATTATGATTAATAATAATAACCATAAAAACTTCAAGCAGGAACGGGCCCTTGCACACATCAGGGGGTGATGGCAGGATCTTTCTTCGGGGATGTGGTCTCACAGATTTGTATCGTTAAACCAAATCTGTGAGACCACATCCCCCTAAAACTGGATCACTCTCCATCACTCGTTCTTTTGAAAAACATCTTGCAATGTCAAAGAAGGGGAATTTTATTAACCTGCATCAATCATACAACCCTGTGTGTGTGTGTGTGTGTGTGTGTGTGTGTGTGTGTGTGTGGGGGGGGGGGGGGGGGGGGGGGGATTTTGCTGTTACAGGCCAACGTGTCAGGAAGACAGTGACTTATTTCAGTTAAAAATCCTCTTATCAAGAGTCGGTACGACACTGAAAACACCGAGTGTCCTACTGGTGTCAGAGATTGTGAGGATTGTGATAGTGTCAGAATGAGGCTGACGTGTGATCACCGCAGCAGTCAGAGCTGCCGTTTACAGCACAACACGGTTTGAAATAAGGAAGTGACTTCAGTTTGATTCAAACCTGCAGAGGAAACTGAGACACATCACTGTGTGCTGACGTTTTGTGGTCGGCAGCGAGAGAGAGAGACTCTTCTCCACTGACGCTGCGTTGTCTGCTCTCCGTCCTCTGTCAACTTCACCTTGTGGAACAAACAGCCGGGACTTCAAATGGGCTGAAACGAGCACTTTGCTTCACTTTTCAACAGATCCACGTGTCAGGATGAACAGCAACAGCAAATCGGTGAACTCCTCTGCCATAAAGTTAGAGATCAAGAGGTATGATTCTCTGCAGAGCGCCATCGTCAGACTCTCCAAGCAGTTTGAAAGGGTTCAGGATCAGCAGCTTCGCTCGGGCCTCAAAGTTTACCTCCACGGTATTCAAGGTGAGCTCATCTCTCTCCAGTTCAGTGACTCTTTGTGGCAGAGTTTTGTCTGTTGGTTGAAAGCGACATGTTACCTGTGAGTAGTTGTAGAGTTTGGTGGATGCTCTGACTTTAATATGATGTGGCAGTTTCACAGTGAGCTTAGAGTCTCTTTTCGTCGAGGTGTGGGGGAACTTGTCAGCTATGTCGGTTACATGATATCGTCTTCTGTGTTTCCTGTGTCGCTCGTTATCTTTTCAGGGAAGAGTCTCTCCGTTCGATGTTTGTTCTCATCTCACGGGGGGGGGGGGGGGGGGGTGGGGGGGGGGGGGAATTGACCTCCTGGTGGCCGCTATGTGTTGGCATCCACTTTATCAGTCCGCCTCTGGACACGGGCGACCAATGGCAACATCCCTCAGAAGCCATCGCCATGGCAGCAGGCTGCAACCCGCTGTGCGGCCTACTTCCTGTCTACCAATGTGCAACTGCCCTCAAAGCCACTTCCTTTCAGACAAACAGGGCCTTCACATTTCCTCACATCTCCACTTCCACAAGGTGCTGCTGATGAAACGTTTTCAGCTTTTCAGTAGAATAGTTGAGGGGAAGAAGTACTGAGATGTACACGTAGGCAAAAGTCCCAATACCACAGA
>NC_047157.1:26059966-26224966 GCF_009819705.1 Hippoglossus hippoglossus
CCTGCGGGACGAGGCTCATGCTGGAATACCTTTAGAGGTGGGAGGTGGCCTGGCTGCGGTGATGAGAGACTGCCCCAGGAAGGACAGACTGAAGGCCGGTTCCACCTCTCTACCTTCACCGGCCAACATGGGGTCCAAACCAACACGCAAAGGTAAAAGCCGCACGTTGGACAACAGCGACCTGAACAGCCTCTCTGAAGACCTGGGTCTGGCCCAGCAGGCGCAGCAGGGCCAACGCGGCTCCGCCAAAGACCGGAAGATGCTCAAGTTCATCAGCGGCATTTTCACCAAGAGCAGCTCCGGGACGGTGGGGTCCTCCTCCACAGCGCCCCCTGTCTATATACAGAGAGACTCCAGTGAGGAGGAAGGTAAGAGGTCACAAACGCACACAGACACACAACTCCCCTGTCAACCCAGCCTCCGTGTTGACATGACAACAGACCGTTATCAGAGTCTGTCTTCGGGTCTTTGCCAAAACAATTATCCCGGAGCTGCCACCTCGTCTGTGCACAGGCATCCACGCAGGCGTTGGGTGCGGTTGATCCTCTCTGAGCCCCCACACAGAAAATATTTAAATTCTGTTACACGTCGAGAAACATTTTCCTTAAGCCATGTGCGACTGCAAATTGGTGACGGATGATGTTGTTTGATGTGCGGACTGACAATAGAATCGTCTTGGACAGTCTTAATCTAATTCCCCTCAGAGCGCTGGGCCGATTTCACATGGCTGGAGGGGTAATCTCTGCACTCACTTACACACACACACACACACACACACACACACACACACACACACACTTAAACAGCGTTCCCAGCATGGCTTTAAATCTCATAATGAAGCCAAGGGGGAGAGGATGGCGGATTGTGCCGCTCTGCTTCATTTCCATGAAGCTGTCGGGGAAGTGAAGGAGACGACGTGAAACCATATTTGTTCACCCACATCAAAAAGGGAAGAACATTTCTAATCCAGGTCTTTGATATTCCGCCCACTACACGTTCTGCCACCGTACCCCCCCCCCCCCCCCCCCCCCCCCCCCCCCCCCCCCCCCCCCCCCCCCCCCACTGTCTCCGTCCCTGCCAAGCATTTCGTTTAAATTCAAAAGAAAACAGGAGCTTCACTGTAGGACTGTGGTTGTGGCTGCGGCGTGCGAGTGTCAGCCTGTGGGAGTGAGCGTGTGTCTTATATGTTCATTCATTCATTGTGTATTCACACTGTTACACATGCACACTGTGGATTCACTCGAGTAGTGAGACTATGGGCCCGCCGACTACACACACACACACACACACACACACAGACACACTCACACTCACACACGTGCACACCCACGCGCACTCTCAGGGCAGGAGGAAGTGTTGCCATGGCAACCGGTAGAACTGCTGCTTCTGCTGCCTGCCACTGAGGCAGAGTCTGATGAAACGGTGGGGGGGGGGTGGGGGTGGTGGAGGTGTGTACGTGTGTGTGTTTGTGTGAATACGTGTGTCCAGGCGTTGACACACGACTGTGACGATTCTGCCAAGAAATGAAAAGACACAGCGTTAAGTTAGAAGACGGTCGGTTTCTGAAGCTTCAGGCCACGAACACTGGATCACACTGTCCGTCCATAAAGAGGCTTTGACTCAGGAAGACAGACAAGATGGACCCAGTCCATGTGTGCGTGTGTGTGTGTGTGTGTGTGTGTGTGTGTGTGTGTGTGTGTGTGTGTGTGTGTGTGTGTGTGTGTGTGTGTGTGTGTGTGTGTGTGTGTGGTAGGAGTTGCTCTTTTTCCCTCCCGGGCTCGAGCTGCCTGCAGCCGCAGCTCGTATATAACCCTCTGTTTTTTTTTTAACTCCCTCTCTCGTGAAGCATCTGTGCAGCGCTGGCCCGACGCTCCATAGATTCAGACCCAGCCTCCAGTTAATTCATCCTCTGTGTTTGAAGGACGAGGGACGATACCAGGCCGTGTGTCCCTCAGAGGACTGAAACCAGCACCTCCTGCTCGCCCCTGTTGTCTCTGCCTCTCCTGGTTTGGTCTTGTCTAATATCTGGCGTCTGGTTTGGTCGGGCAGTCCTCCTCTTTGGTCCAAACCGAAATATTTCAGCAGCCATTTGTCATTAAATACTGCACAGACAGTCATGGTTCCCAGATGATGAATCCTATACTTACTGTAATGATCGGCTGTCCTTCCCCCTGGTGCCAGTATCATGTTCGTGTTCATGGTTTGAGTGAAATCTCTCAACAACTACTGGATAGTACAGACGGTAATATCCCTCCTCTGTACCACTGATTTCCCAAATCGATTCAAATCAGATTCACAAGGTTCTCGATCCGAATTCCGATTTGATTCCATTCGTTCAGGATATTTCAGTGTGCATTTCCAGTTCTGCTTGGATATGAAAGAGATTTACAAAGAGCTAAAGCTGTAAACCTCTCACTTGGTGCAGTATTGAAAATGTTAGGAAGGGCCTGTGATCATTATTCTCATCATTTTAAATCATTTAGATTTTCAAAAATACAAATGCAGTAAAACGTCAAACATCATCAATGCTTGAGAATTTAAATACTGCAGAACAGCAGATTGAAATCAAGGTGTCGAACTCCACTTGAATTGAGAGCCAGTGAGAAGCAGTGGGTCTTTAGGGACGGTTTATATGTCTCTGAAGCCGTTCCAGAGATTAGACGCAGCCGCTGCAGAGTCACCTCTGTTTCTGAGCCCAGCTCTCAGGACATCCAGAAGAATCTGGAGGACGAAGGTGCAAAAGTTCAACGAGAGAAAGTTGTGCCTGCTCGTTCATAATCTTATAAACAAGCAATAAAGACTCTAAATCAATCCTGAATTTGAGGGGTAGAGGTCACACCTTCTGTTTCCAGGGAGAGTCGAGCTGCTGCTGTATTAACTGCAGACCCCCAAGAGATGTTTTAATCTAACATGAGAGAAGATTGTCCAGGACTTTGATTTATGACCAAATACCTTTAATAGTGTTTCTGTTATATTGTCCTTTCCTTTAATATGAGTGAGGCTAAGCTTCATAACAGAAATCATCAGAAAGTGTCATGAGCTTCTCTGTGAATCCGTTTGAATGAAAAACGGATATTTGAGTCGGTGTGAGTGCATCAGTTTTATCAATCAAATCAATCACATTTTATTTGTATAGCCCATATTCACAAATAACAATTTGTCTCAAAGGGCTTTTACATCCTCGGCCCTTAACCCTTTCATCCAGGTTTGTACCTAATAAAGTGGCAGCGGCGTGTCTCTGACCTCAGGCCTCGTCTGTTCTCGTCCCTCTGAAGCTGCAGCTGGAGTGTGAGCGTCACATCCCACCGGGGGCACCGCACCTCTTCTGCCACAGCTGTGTGTCTCCATGAAACACACACATATGGGGTTTTTCTCCTCTATCTTTATCTTGTCTCTGTATCTTATTGATTTCATGTTCAGATCTTTCAATGCTCTCACTCAAATGTCCCTTGCCCGATCTGCTCTGCTTGTGCTCAAACTGAACGCTTGCTCTCATAAAATCCATTATATTCTTTTCGCTGGTAGACGCTCACACCTGATAACATCTACTGGTGGTTGGTAAATCAAATTGTGCAGAAGATCTTCAAACGTACGAGGGATATTCTCCATCTTGTCCTGTAGTCTGAATTCTATTTTAATGTCTAATGCAACTAGAAGGGCTCAGAGAGCTTCAAACCTCCACCAAGACCCAGCAGCCCCCTTTTAAAACCACATTTAAATTCACAGGATCCATATTTTATTTGGTTCAAAGAGGAAACCGAGTAAGAAGGGAGGGAAGATGAAGGGAGGAGGACGACGCTCGGTCTCTGGGATCAAATATCACAAACATGAAGGAATATGGATCCAGTAAAAGAGCTTGTCTGGTTGGAGACGACCTTTTTCCCACCAGCCCCCCCCCCAGTCTCAGGCTTTGAACCCCCCCTGGCCCCGGCACACAGCTGTTGGTCAGTGGGGAGCTAAGTGGATAACGAGTGGTGTGGCTGCAGCGCGTTAGATCCCCGGTGTGACTGAAAGGTTATATTCATTAAGACGCCCGGCGAGGCTGCAGCGGTGTGATTCATCGCTCTCCCACACAGGCGCCGGTGACGCTCACCGTCACAGTGATGGATCTCCGCCTCACTCTCTGTTTGTCTCTGTCCGTCTCCCTCCAGTAAATATCGCCAACAGCCAGGAGTGGACGCTGAGCAGATCCATCCCCGAGCTGAGGCTGGTGAGAAGAGTCCTGCTCGCTCAACACTGCACTTCTCACCTGGGAGACGGGAAGCAGGAGGATTTACTCCACTTACTCAGTCAGGGGTTTTTAATCAGAGGGAAAACTCAGGACTTTAATTTGACTTTTCACTCAAAAACTTTGGATTCACACATTTCAAGTCTACTCTGTCTTTACTCCTCTGCATTTATTCCAATGTGTGAATGAATGAATGTAGGGAAGTAAAAATAAAAGGGTGATACTTAAGTAAATTACTCATAACTCAAAAATACTACTTGAGTAAAGTTACTTTCCACCTTTCGCATATATTACAACCGGACTTGAGATGTATGAATAGAAAGTATTTGAGTTTAATGTAAAGGAATTTGATGTTTAAATTAAACATAAATTATGATTCTTAAAACTCATCTCTAATTTGACATTAGATCCAAAAACAGATTATTAAGATTTGGAAAATATCTGGTAGTTATTTTTACTCCACTACATCCTGGGGCTTTTATCCCTAATCACATGTGACGGTTTAGATTACGAGCCGTGATTCTCTGTTACAGACGAAACTCGTAAAGTAAATAAACCTTAATGCAATAATGATAAAATAAGCTTCTATGCTGAGATAATGTGAACTTATATAATGCAGATGTCTGCAGGTTGTGGTGTCAGGCTGCTCGCACGCTGAGGCGTGGCAGTCTTCTCTTATCTGAGTGATAGTGACCGAAGCGTCTGAGGGTAAAGTTCAGTGAGGAAATCCGCCTGAAACTGCAGATTAGGAATGAACTATGGATCATATAGTCAGAGGGAAACGGCCTCAATGGTTTATTACACATCTTCTATAATAAAGGACATTAGAATAACCTTTATTTTTCAGTATTCAAATACATTTTTTTTTTTTTATAGTAAGTAAAAGATCTGAGTACTTCTTCCATCACATCAGTCCATTAGCAGAAATGTAAAATCTTTCTGATACACACCAACAGGAACAAAAACATATTTGATGGAGGAACTAAAAAGTATATTTAAAACATGTGTGTTTCCTTCCTGCTTCTCAGGGCATTCTGGGAAGTCTGAAAAGCGGAAAGTCAGCGCTGGTGAACAAATACATCACAGGCAGCTATGTTGCACTGGAGAAGACTGATGGTAAGAAACTGACCACAGACAGTTTCTGATATCAGATGTAATATGTGTGATATGATGTATTCGGAGACGTGTGGCTTCATCCGGTCACCAGCTGCTGAATGTCTCTTTGTCTCTCAGGGGGCAGGTACAAGAAGGAAGTGCTGGTGGACGGACAGAGTCATCTGCTACTGATCCGGGAGGAGGCCGGGCCGCCTGATGCACAGGTGCTTTTCTTAGAGTGAGCAGTAAGTTTGTGTCCTCGTCCATCCGGCCTGAGCACCGGGAGCTAACGTCCCCCCCCCCCCCCCCTCTCCCCCCTCTCCCCCCTTCAGTTCTGCAGCTGGGTCGACGCCGTGATCCTGGTCTTCAGTCTGGAGAACGAGGCCAGTTTCCAGGAGCTGTACCAGCGCTACAGCCAACTCAGCACCTTCCGCTCGGACCTGCCGCTCATAGTGGTCGGCACACAAGGTCGGCACAAGAGTCAAAGCCACGCAGACTCACAAACTCTGTTTACTGGTGTCCAGTAAACAGAGAGAAAACCAGAAGGGACAAAAGTTTGACTTTAATTTCCTGAGAAAACTTTGAGTTTATGTGACTTATAAGTCTTTACCTCCGTCAACATATTTCAGGTTAGAGAGGTTATTGAGTTACTAAGATTCAGGTCACAACAGACACACAGACAGACACAGAGACACACACACAGACAGACAGACAGACAGAGACACACACACACACAGACAGACAGACAGACACACAAACAGACACACAGACAGACAGAGACACACACACAGACAGACAGACAGACAGACGGACATTTCTGGAATTAGTCCATGAGTTAACAGAAGGATGCAAAGGACACTTATCAAACTGAACTCGTCATTTAAGCTTTAAAGTTGCACTTAAAAGGGACACAAGCGTTTAATTAAATGAAGTTGATGAGAAGAGAAGAGTTGATTTAATATAAAGTATCATGAGATCTTTAAAGTACACAGAATAAAGTAAACACCAGAGAGAAAACCCTTCAACAGCAGTTTCCCTCCCTGTTGTGCAGAGCTCCTCAGTCTAAACTCAGAGTTATCTAATCGTGTATTTTCATTCAGATAAGATCAGCAGCACCAACCCCCGTGTGATCGAGGACCAGCGAGCCAGACAGTTGTGCGTGGACGTGCGCCACTCGCTGTTCTACGAGACCTGCGCCACCTACGGGTTCAACGTGGACCGAGTGTTTTCCGAGGGTGAGTTCACTCAGACTTTCACGCCCTCAACACGGAGACTGAAGGTCACTGAACAATTTAATGTGTTTGCAGCCGCTCAGAAGATTGTGGCTCAGAAGAAGCAGGCGGCGCTCCAGGCCTGCAAGTCTCTTCCCAACTCCCCCAGTCACTCGGGAGGCTCCACGCCTGGATCCGCGTCGCTGCCGGGACAGGTACCCCCCCCCCCCCCCCCCCCAACAACTGCACTTAGGTCTTAATCCAGTTTAGCCCCTTTCACATGAAACAACAAAAAGATTGAAACTATGAATTAATCTAAACATAAAAACATAATTATCACGTTGTGTCAGTTCTGTAATGAACTGTGATTAATGACCTTCCAGCACAAACGTGATGTCCCCCCCCCCCCCCCCCCCCCCCCCCCCCCCCCCGTTCCTGTGCTGCTTGGTTTGTTTGGTTCATTTTCCGGATCAGCACCAAAATTTAACGAGTCCTTCTCTGACTCAGACCAGTCGCTTTGTTCGTAATCCTGCGAACTCACAGAGGAAATGGAAACGCGACCTCCTTGCTGGAGGTGAAAATACATGAATGTTTCTCTCTGGGCAGTTTCGGTTGTGTAGCGTTCGCCTGCAGATCAGTTACATGCATTAGAAAGTTAAAGTCATCTATCAAACTGAAGTGTAATTTTAAACGTCACCTCCAGGTCGCTCATCATCCATCTCAGCTCCATGGTTATCACATCCTCTTGTTCCCCCGACTGTAAGATTCATTCTGTCCACTGTCACGTGCTGTTTGACTCATTTCATCTCCTCCCCCGTCCTCACCCACCCTGTCCGTCTCTTCCCTCTCACCTCCATCCCTCCCTCTGCATCTTGACCTCTGACCTCTCAGACCTGTAACGGCCCCAGTAGTGGGGGCTACGCCTACTCCCTCCCCTCCACCCCTGTGGTGGGTCACAGAGATCTGCGGGTGGCACAGGGCGAGGGGGGAGGCAGCATCAACTCACGAGCGCTGAAGAACATCCCGAGACGGCCCTCCCTCTTCAAGGTCAGTGGTCGACGACACGTCGGCGTCTCACTCCTCGTGTTCCCCGTCACCATCATCTCACTCCGCTCAGACCCGGCGACTCTCTGCTCCTGTGAACACGCCTGTTTTCATGTTTGTTCGTGTTTGTTTCAGAACCGCGACTCGGATAAGAAAGCTGGTGACGCCAAAGGAGACCAGAGCGGCGCGCGGGGGGTTCCCATCAAACAGGTTTTCTACTTACTTACCAACTTACTACCATTTTTATACTTGTACTCATAGTGTGTACTACACCTGTCATAGTGCCTATATACCTCTCGACAGTCTATATATGCATTTATATATACGTTTATATTCATCTATTTCAATATCTCCTTAGACATAATACACAAATACAGTTTACATCCTCGTGCCACTGAACTTGAGTACGTTTCATTTTATTTTCATTTTTCTATCTTTCACTTGTTCTCTCGTCTATTTTCATATCTCATCGTCTTGTATCGTTTCTTATCTTATGTTGTAGAATCTAGTATCGTATATCGTAGTTTATTGTATCGCAGCCCATCTTATCTTATCTTATTGTATCTTATCCTATCTTATGTTATCAAATCTTGTCGTATCAGCTTGTATCTTATCTTATCCCATGGTATCGTATTACATTGCGTCTCGTATCGTATCGTCAGTATTTTATCTCACGTTACAAACAGTATAGCAGATAAACAGGATCCTCACTGACCTGGTTCGGCTGCTTGCAGCTCAGTAATGTGCTGATTTCTTCTTCAGGTGGGAACAAAAAATCTCTTCTCTATTTATTACTTCTTACATAAGCAGCACAAAAAAAAAATCTCTTATTTGATCGTGTTCACGCTTCCTCAAGGGTGTTATATTAATATTGTGCTTTCAGCTGTTTCTCTGTCTGCGCTGCTGCTGCTGCACTTTGAAGAGTTGCTCTCTGATGTCGACTCTAAATTTAGGCAGGTTCAACGTGTCGCTGGCTGCGAGCGCGCTGACCTTGGTGTTTGTTCTCGACAGGGCACCCTGTGGAAGAGGAGTGGAAACTCTCTGAACAAGGAGTGGAAGAAGAAGTACGTCACCCTGTCCAACAGTGGCTCACTGTCGTACCACTCCAGCGCCAGTGTAAGAGAACACCGCCGAGCGAATCGATTCAGCAGCAAAACACAGGGAAGCTTCAGCACATGGAGGTTTTCACTGTGCAGCTGTTTCGACCCGACTTCACCTCAGTGGGTTCAGTACAAACCACATTCGTCTCCAACAGCCAAACTTAAAGGGCCAGTGTGCAAGATTTAGGTGAAAGGGATCTGTTGGCAGGAATTTAATATAAAATAATCCTAGTGATTCAAATACTTTATATTTAGGGGAGCGGGTTGACTCTACGGAGGCGGCCATATTTTTTTTTAAACAGACTGGACAAACTAAACCTTTTGAGTTGTTATGACAACTGACGCTGCCACAGGTTCTCTCTCATGTTTGGAAGAGGGGGGGGTGTTCAGCTGCAACATCCAACCTCACCACTAGATGTCACTACATTCTACACACTGAACCTTTAATTTTAATTTTACCGGGAACATTCAGTGATATATTTGTCATTAAGTTTCATCCAATGCTGGATAGAAAATATTTTATCCGTGTATTATATGTAACTCTGACCCATAACAGCTCCTTCCACCGCGTAATCCTCCAAACTGACAAACAGTCGAACTGAACCTGCACCAGATCCCAACAGTCCTCTTATGAAACCATATTTAAATTCACCAGATCCAGATTTCTATTTGGATCTGCACCAAACTACACTCACACATAAATATCAAGATCCAGGAATTATTCTCTGAGAAATCGATTAAAAATGTTGGAAAACATCCGATCTCTTCAATGTTTTCTGTCGTGTTTCTTTTAGGATTACACACAGAATATCCACGGAAAAGACATCGACCTGCTTCGTGTGACGGTTAAAGTTCCCGGGAAACGTCCTCCGAGGGCGGTGGCTCCCACGGCCCCCCCCCCTGTGGCCCCCGGCCTCCTACCTCGAGTTAACGGGCTGAGCAAAGAGCTGACGGCCGCCGACAGCACCAGCACCGGTACGGCCACACGTAAACAGAGCATGAGCACATGAGTCACCGAGCGCGAAACGTCTTTTATTAACACAGCAGGTTTAAAACCAGCCCAGTTACACAAAGTGTGAATGTGATTGACTCTCCGTCCTCTCGTCTGTCAGTCCCTCAGCTGTGTCCGTCCACCCTGTCCGTGGTGGAGGATCGCTCCGGTGGACTGTCGCCTCAAGGTGGAGACAAAGGTCTTCAGCGCTGCTCGTCCTCGTTGTCCACCAAAGCACAAAGTGTTGGTACGTACACAGGAAGTGAAAACCACTGTAAACAACATGATTCAGACAGTTTTTACTGTTTAAGACGACGTGTATCTTTAAATTTGTTGTATTCTTCTTCTTCCTCCTCCTCCTCATCATCATCATTATTATTATTATGATGTCAGACGCCCTTGAAGGGACGGCCGGTCCTTTTGCTGGAAAGGACGTTGGTCAGTCGTCTCCCATGAGCGACAGGAAGAAGAACAGGAGGAAGAAGAGCATGAACCAGAAAGGAGACACAGCCGTGGGACAGGCTGAAGGTAACGTCACACAGGAACTCTTCTTCTTCTTCTTCTTCTTCTTCTTCTTCTTCTTCTTCTTCTTCTTCTTCCTCTTCTTCTTCTTCTTCTTCTTCTTCTTCTTCAAATACAGCTCTTAATGCTGATAGTCTATAGACGAGGATTATATGTCCGCACACAGACGGTGAGGAACGAGGAAAAATGAACAAAAATACTCGAAATAAAACCTTTGAGCATGTTTGAGGCTTCTTGAGGAAGAGGAGGATCTGATGCTTCTGTCGCCACATGTGATCAAAAATAGTTTTAATCATCAGTTTTCTGTTTCTGATTCCTTCTCTCCTCTCTGCTCTGTGAGGACGGGATTCAGCCGAGGTGTTGCTCTTCCTCTGAATGTTTCTTCACCTCCTAACATGTTTGCTTTTCTCTCTCTCTCTTCCCCTCTGCTTGTCTCTCGCTCTGCAGCCAAACGTAAAATGTGGAAATTAAAGAGCTTTGGTAGCTTGAGAAACATTAATAAGACAGGTAACGAGTGAGAGCAGATTAACGCACAGTCTCTGTTTTCATACGTTTTCATCCACAGAATCCTCAGTTCTTCATTTGTTCACTTTCATTGTAATAACAAGATTTTTCTGTTTTCACCTTCTGTCAAATTTAGTTTGTTTGTCACATTTGCATTTTTTGTGTTTGTTTCACCGACTCAGTTCACACCTGGTATTACACACACACACACACACACACACACACACACACACACACACACACACACACACACACACACACACACACTTGGTAAAAACATCAAAATTTGGTCTTCATGGACAGAAGTGAGGTCCATGTTTATTTGATCTGATCTGATCTGATCTGGTCCCATTCAGGACACATCATGACACCAGGTGTGAACGGATCCCCTGACTATAGATCCAAAATGGCCGTCCACTGTAGCTTGGTCACCTGTGTAGCACGTGCAGATCTCAGCTGGGTTTGTTCTTGTCCTGCAGACGAGGAGAACGCAGACTTCATCGTGGTGTCGTTCACGGGGCAGACGTGGCACTTTGAGGCCCACAGTCTGGAGGACAGGGACGCGTGGGTGTCGGCGATCGAGAGCCAGATTCTCGCCAGTCTGCAGTCGTGTGAGAGCGGCAGGAACAAGGTACACACTGACATGAACACACTGTGTAACACTGAGGTTATCGTCGTCCAGACTCTGCTCTCCGCTCTCACAGTTTTTCTTCTGCCTTTAGATCTGATTCACTGAAACATTAGCAGCAGTAAATAAGAAATCACACGACGTCTTTCTGCTTGTCCTTTATCTTCTGTTGATCCTGTGAATACTAATTTAAATGTGTGTGTGTTGTGTGATTGTTCAGGCCCGTCGGAGCAGCCAGAGCGAGGCCGTGGCGCTTCAGTCCGTCCGTAACGCCAAGGGCAACGGCCTGTGTGTGGACTGTGAGGCTCCCAGTGAGTTCCACACGTCTTCCCCCTCCAGCTGCAGATTTCTGTTTTCATGCAACGTTCACAGCCTGAGGCCGAGTCCCACATCACACTGTTTGTTTCGACTCCATGAATCTCTATTGACAACCCTCTTCTCTCTCCCTGCAGATCCCACCTGGGCCAGCCTCAACCTGGGCGCGCTGATCTGCATCGAGTGCTCGGGGATCCATCGAAACCTGGGGACTCACCTGTCCCGCGTCCGCTCGCTGGACCTGGACGACTGGCCCCCGGAGCTCACACAGGTCCTGGCCGCCATCGGCAACCACATGGCCAACAGCATCTGGGAGGGCTGCACGCAGGGCAGAACCAAACCCACGCCCAACGCCACACGGTGGGTTCCACCTCTGGTTTTAGCTCCTGGGACTTGGGAGGTGATCTGTTTGGGATGTGATCAGTGAAAGGACATTTTCATATGTTTTTTTTAACTTATTATTCTTAACTTTTAGTCTATAAAGCCTCTTTTCCACTGGTCAGAACACCAGGTCAAATACCTGGAGTAGAAACATCACACTCCGACTTCTCCCTGTGCTTCTTCTTTATTGATGCTGCAGCTTTTCTGTGACGTTACGATGCACATTGAACTTCCATGTGTTGTAAATAGTCCTGAACATTTGTGCACTTACTGCTTTTTACAGCGTTTTCTTTCTTCGTATCGTGCAAACAGACAATCTCCTCCACTGGTAAAGAGAATGAAGTCCATCACCTTCAGTTCAACAGGTTTACCTGCGTTTAAAAACCCACATAGATCTGATAACATTTGTGTGCAAGAGGTTTTAACTGGAACTTGTGAATTGTTGAAACTAGAGCTGTGATGTAGCTCGGAATCTTGAACATCTCAGAAACACCTCGAGGGAATTTCTTCAACGTTTGGTACAAACCATCATTTTGACTCAGAGAAGGAGGTCAAAGGTCAAAGGTCAAGGGTCAGAGTCACTGGGACCTGACTAAGTTCTTCTTTTGCCTCTTGAACATGTTTTGTTAAAACTCCTCGAGAGAATCCTTTAATATTTGGTACAAATGTTCACTGACACTCACGGATTAACTGATCAGATTTTGGTGATTGATTGAAAGTTTTAAGTTTACATAACTTTTCCCTTAGACATCGGAACTTGTCAGAATCCAAAACAAGGATAAAAACATGATGGTCGTTAAGACGTCTTCTTTCTGCTGAGATTTCTCTTTGTGAGAAGATCACTTCCTCATATACGTTGCACATGTGAATACACACTGACACCACGTCTCCTGTTTGTGTGTCTGTTTTCCTAGTGAGGGAAGAGAGTCCTGGATCCGTGCGAAGTACGAGCAGCGGGCGTTTGTGGCCCCGCTCCAGCCGACCTCGGGGATCCAGCCGCCCGACGACAGTCCGCCGGTGTGGCTCCTGTCTGCGGTGACGGAGAGAGACCTGCCCAGGCTGCTGCTCCTCCTCGCCCACAGCACCAAGGAATGGATCAACGCTCAGCCGGCCGGCTCCACCTCACCGCCGCGCACGGCCCTGCACGCCGCCTGTCACCTGGGGGACGTGGTCATGACTCAGCTGCTCGTCTGGGTGGGTCTCTCCTCTCTGGTTCTTCAACTCCTCATGGATTCATCATATGTTGATAGAATGTAAAGGTTCCAGAATAAAGTAGGATGTGGATGAGATTAAAAAAACAAGCGATGTGCAGTGAACCTGAGTTTTATGGTCCTGGAATTATCTCCTTTTCCTAGTTGGTACTTTATTTTTGCAGATGAAATAAGAATCTTCTTCGTCTGATGGATTCTGACATATTGAACATGTCGACTGATTTAACCACGTCCACCAAGGAGTTGTTTTCAATGCTGTTTGTTGACGTGTTGTGGTGCAGATGTTTTCTGTCTTTTCGGATTTTCCAAGCATCTGTAACATCTCAAATCAACAAGCATCACATTCAAAGCAGCAACTGACTTCACCAGGTTTTCACAAACGTCAACTCACTCGACTCATGTGTCCACGAATAGGTTGTGTTGTCCCTGTTGCATTTGTGTTTCCCGTTAATGAGCTCGTGTGAGACGTCACGGCCTCCGTAGGTGTTGTGTCAGGTGAATCTCCTCCGTGGTAATGAACTGAATTCAGTTGTTTGAGTTTAGCAGCTCTCACTGTTCTACCTGTGAACAATATTCAATCCATAAATCATCTTATTCTGAGCGAGTGTCATCTTCTCTCTCCTCTGCAGTACGGGATCGACGTGAAAGCGAAAGACAGCCAAGGCCAGACGCCCATGATGATGGCCCGAAAAAATGGGAGCAAAGGCTGCATGGATATTTTGCTCCAGCACGGTTGTCCGAACGAGACGTCCCCCACCACTGCCACGCCCGTCCTCTCCCGCCGCTCCAGCACCGCCAGCCTGGGCCGGACCAGCTCCAGGAAGCGGGTGTCGTAGCGTGGACTGCAGATGCTGCGGGGGGGAGGATTCTGTACTATAAGAAAAATCACAGAACTATATCACAGAACTAATGATTTAAAAAAAATGCTTCTGAAGACTGAACAACATATCAAACAACTTAAAAAGCAATACTCACTTTGTTGTTGATGACAGATGTAATATTGCTGAAATGCTGTGTTGTTGTTGACCTCAAATACGAAATGACTCGAGTAGAACTTTGTAGCCGTCGTCTGTAGTTTCCGAGCAGACGCTGGATCTGCTTCGGTTCCACTTCGTCCAGATGAAGTGCAATAATCAGATGAGGGAGAAGCAACGAGTGTGGCGCTGAGCGAAGCCTCACGTCACCAGGGAGCTGCTTTTACTCACATTTTCTGTGACTGGACCAAAACTGCTTTTTTTCCTTTGGCTTTACAGATAAAACATAAACCTACAATTTGTCCTGTTGTTAGTTGCGTGTCCCCGTTGCCGCAGTGTTAAGGTCCGTTTATATATAAACGGACCAGCTGAGATTATTCTGCTTAGACTAGAAACATGAATGGTTTGGAATATGAAATATGTCAGTGTTACTCTCACAGGTCAAGACTTTAATATTCTGTAAATGTATCTATACTACAAACTTAATGTTTCACTCTGTAACGAAGACACAGCCGGAGATTCAGACTCGATTTTGTAAATGTTTTCTTACAGGTAGTTTTGAAAATATGTCAAGTTTGTTTTTTCATTGTCTTTTATAATTTCTTATCCTCTGACACGTCACAAAAACATAAACCAGTAAAAAAAAAAAAAAAAAAGTTTTACATGTGTAAACATGTGGCTATTTGTTGAAGGTTTGATTTGGGATGACGACATGATTCATACTCATATTCCTGTTGTGTAGGTCGATCCCATGAGTCCCAGTATGAAGCAGGTGCAGGTGTCACTGTCACTTTGACACTTTGTGGGTCGAGTGAATCCCTCATGAGCTCAAACAAATAGTTACCAGAATAAAATAAAGTTTTTAGAAAAAGAAATCTGAGTTATTATGATCATTTGTCTTTTACTTTGTATTTATGTCTCGGCTCATCGCCTGCTGCAGAATGATGCTGTTACCTCCACCACAGACGAGTCCTCTGTCTGTCTGTGTGACTGTGTGTCTGTGTGTCTGTGTGTTTGTGTGTCTGTGTGTTTGTGTGTCTGTGTGTCTGTGTGTCTGTGTGTCTGTGTGTCTGTCTGTCTGTGTGTCTGCCTGTCTGTGTGTCTGTGTGTCTGTGTGTTTGTGTGTCTGTCTGTGTGTCTGTGTGTCTGTCTGTCTGCCTGTCTGTCTGTGTGTCTGTGTGTCTGTCTGTGTGTCTGTCTGTCTGTCTGTCTGTCTGTCTGTGTGTCTGTCTGTCTGTCTGTCTGTCTGTCTGTCTGTCTGTCTGTCTGTCTGTCTGTGTGTCTGTCTGTGTGTGTCTGTGTGTGTCTGTCTGTGTGTCTGTGTGTCTGCCTGTCTGTCTGTCTGTCTGTCTGTCTGTCTGTCTGTGTGTGTGTCTGTGTGTCTGTGTGTCTGTCTGTGTGTCTGTCTGTCTGTCTGTCTGTCTGTCTGTGTGTCTGTGTGTGTGTCTGTCTGTGTGTCTGTCTGTCTGTCTGTCTGTCTGTCTGTCTGTCTGTGTGTCTGTCTGTGTGTCTGTGTGTCTGTCTGTGTGTCTGTCTGTCTGTCTGTCTGTCTGTGTGTCTGTCTGTGTGTCTGTGTGTCTGTCTGTCTGTCTGTGTGTCTGTCTGTCTGTCTGTCTGTCTGTCTGTCTGTCTGTCTGTCTGTGTGTGTCTGTCTGTGTGTGTCTGTGTGTGTCTGTCTGTGTGTCTGTGTGTCTGCGTGTCTGTGTGTCTGTGTGTGTCTGTCTGTGTGTCTGTGTGTCTGTGTGTCTGTCTGTGTGTCTGTGTGTCTGTGTGTCTGTCTGTCTGTCTGTCTGTCTGTGTGTCTGTGTGTCTGTCTGTCTGTCTGTCTGTCTGTCTGTGTGTCTGTCTGTGTGTGTCTGTGTGTGTCTGTCTGTGTGTCTGTGTGTCTGCATGTCTGTGTGTGTGCCTGTCTCTCTGTCTGTCTGTGTGTCTGTCTGTGTGTGTCTGTGTGTGTCTGTCTGTGTGTCTGTGTGTGTGCCTGTCTCTCTGTCTGTCTGTGTGTCTGTCTGTGTGTGTCTGTGTGTGTCTGTCTGTGTGTCTGTGTGTCTGCATGTCTGTGTGTGTGCCTGTCTGTCTGTGTGTCTGTGTGTCTGTCTGTCTGTCTGTCTGTGTGTCTGTGTGTCTGTCTGTCTGTCTGTCTGTCTGTGTGTCTGTCTGTCTGTCTGTCTGTCTGTCTGTCTGTGTGTCTGTCTGTCTGTCTGTCTGTCTGTCTGTGTGTCTGTCTGTGTGTGTCTGTGTGTGTCTGTCTGTCTGTCTGTCTGTCTGTGTGTCTGTCTGTGTGTGTCTGTGTGTGTCTGTCTGTGTGTCTGTGTGTCTGCATGTCTGTGTGTGTGCCTGTCTGTCTGTCTGTCTGTGTGTCTGTCTGTCTGTGTGTCTGTGTGTCTTTCTGTCTGTCTGTCTGTGTGTCTGTCTGTGTGTCTTTCTGTCTGTGGGCGGATCCAGAATCATTTGTCTCATTTTCTTGAACATTGTGATATTTGACATATTTCAACATTTCCCTTGATTTCTCAGATAATAATTCATTGATCTTGTTTATGGGACTGATATTGTATTATAATATAATATATGTATATTTAAAGCGAGTACTTATTTACTTGTACTCAATGTGGTACTTTTCTTCTACTTGGGTCCATTTTGTTTATTTGTACTTTTACTTGAAGTATTTGACTTCCTCTGTCTGGATCCTTCTCACTGCAGTGACTCGTCCGGCCTGAAGGGGGCGACCTCGCTTGTTGCTTTGTTGACATACGTCACAAAAACGCGACAGAGGAAGCAGAGGTTTATAACAGAAGAAAAACACAACTGATGATCTGGGGACGAGCAGCGGAGCTAGTGTGAAAAACACCGGAGAAAAACCAAGATCCTCCCCGGCTGAAGACCACTCCGAGCGGGTAAGATGCTGTGATGAGCCGCGGCGGAGGAATACATGAAGAAGAGATGAGGAAGAGGAGGGATAGGTGAAGAAGAGGAGGGATACATGAAGGAGAGATGAGGGAGAGGAGGGATACATGAAGAGAGATGAAGGAGAGGAGGGATAGGTGAAGAAGAGGAGGGATAGATGAAGAAGAGATGAGTGACAGGAGGGATAGGTGAAGAACAGGAGGATACATGAAGGAGAGGAGTGATAGATGAAGAAGAGGAGGGAGAGATGAAGAAGAGATGAGTGACAGGAGGGATAGGTGAAGAACAGGAGGATACATGAAGGAGAGGAGTGATAGATGAAGAAGAGGAGGGAGAGATGAAGAAGTGACAAGGGAGAAGAGGGATAGATGAAGAAGAGGAGGATACATGAAGAAGAGGAGGGATACATGAAGAAGAGATGAAGGAGAAGAGGGATACATGAAGGAGAGATGAAGGAGAGGAGGGATAGGTGAAGAAGAGGAGGGATAGATGAAGAAGAGATGAGTGACAGGAGGGATAGGTGAAGAACAGGAGGATACATGAAGGAGAGGAGTGATAGATGAAGAAGAGGAGGGAGAGATGAAGAAGTGACAAGGGAGAAGAGGGATAGATGAAGAAGAGGAGGGATACATGAAGAAGAGGAGGGATACATGAAGGAGAGATGAGGAAGAGGAGGGCTAGGTGAAGAAGAGGAGGGATAGATGAAGAAGAGATGAGGGAGAGGAGGGATAGATGAAGAACAGGAGGATACATGATGAAGAGGAGTGATAGATGAAGAAGAGATGAGGAAGAGGAGGGATAGGTGAAGAAGAGGAGTGATAGATGAAGAAGAGATGAGGAAGAGGAGGGATAGGTGAAGAAGACGAGGATACATGAAGAAGAGGAGGGATAGATGAAGAAGAGATGAAGGAGAAGAGGGATACATGAAGAAGAGGAGGGATAGATAAAGGAGAGATGAGGGAGAGCAGGGATAGATGAAGAAGAGATAAAGGAGAAGAGGGATACATGAAGAAGAGATGAGGAAGAGGAGGGATAGGTGAAGAAGAGATGAGTGAGAGGAGGGATAGATAAAGAACAGGAGGATACACGAAGGAGAGGAGTGATAGATGAAGAAGAGGAGGGAGAGATGAAGAAGTGACAAGGGAGAAGAGGGATAGATGAAGAAGAGGAGGGATACATAAAGAAGAGATGAGGAAGAGGAGGGATAGGTGAAGAAGAGATGAGGATACATGAAGAAGAGATGAGGGAGAGGAGGGCTAGGTGAAGAAGAGGAGGGATAGATGAAGAAGAGATGAGTGAGAGGAGGGATAGGTGAAGAAGAGGAGGGATACATAAAGAAGAGATGAGGAAGAGGAGGGATAGGTGAAGAAGAGGAGGGATACATGAAGAAGAGATGAGGAAGAGGAGGGATAGGTGAAGAAGAGATGAGGATACATGAAGAAGAGATGAGGGAGAGGAGGGCTAGGTGAAGAAGACGAGGATACATGAAGAAGAGATGAGGGAGAGGAGGGCTAGGTGAAGAAGAGGAGGGATAGATGAAGAAGAGATGAGTGACAGGAGGGATAGATGAAGAACAGGAGGATACATGAAGGAGAGGAGTGATAGATGAAGAAGAGGAGGGATACATGAGGGAGAGGAGGGATAGGTGAAGAAGAGGAGGGATAGATGAAGAAGAGATGAAGGAGAAGAGGGATACATGAAGAAGAGGAGGGATAGATAAAGGAGAGATGAGGAAGAGGAGGGAGAGGAGGGATAGGTGAAGAAGAGGAGGGATAGATGAAGAAGAGATGAGTGAGAGGAGGGATAGGTGAAGAAGAGGAGGGATACATGAAGAAGAGATGAGGAAGAGGAGGGATAGGTGAAGAAGAGGAGGGATACATGAAGAAGAGATGAGGAAGAGGAGGGATAGGTGAAGAAGACGAGGGATAGATGAAGAAGAGATGAGTGAGAGGAGGGATAGATGAAGAACAGGAGGATACATGAAGGAGAGGAGTGATAGATGAAGAAGAGGAGGGATACATGAGGGAGAGGAGGGATAGATGAAGAAGAGATGAAGGAGAAGAGGGATACATGAAGAAGAGGAGGGATAGATAAAGGAGAGATGAAGAAGAGATAAAGGAGAAGAGGGATACATGAAGAAGAGATGAGGGAGAGGAGGGAGAGATGAAGAAGAGATGAGGGAGAAGAGGGATACATGAAGAGGAGAGAGAGATAGATAGATAAAGAAGAAGAGGGATACATGAAGAAGAGGAGGGAGAGATGAAGGAGAGGAAGGATACATGAAGAAGAGGAGGGAGAGATGAAGGAGAAGAGGGATACATGAAGAAGAAGAGGGATACTTGAAAAAGAGGAGAGATAGAAGAAGGAGAGGAGAGATAGATGAAGAAGAGGAGGGATACATGAAGAAGAGGAGGGATACATGAAGGTGAGGAGGGATAGATGAAGAAGAGGAGGGATACATGAAGAAGAGGAGGGATAGATGAAGAAGAGGAGAGATACATGAAGGAGAGGAGGGATAGATGATGGAGATTAGAGATAGATGAAGAAGAGGAGGGATATATGAAGAAGAGGAGGGATAGATGAAGAAGAGGAGAGATACATGAAGGAGAGGAGGGATAGATGAAGAAGAGGAGGGATATATGAAGAAGAGGGATAGATGAAGAAGAGGAGGGATAGATGAAGAAGAGGAGAGATATATGAAGAAGAGGGATACATGAAGGAGAGGAGGGATAGATGAAGAAGAGGGATAGATGAAGAAGAGGAGGGATATATGAAGAAGAGGAGGGATAGATGAAGAAGAGGGATAGATGAAGAAGAGGAGGGATAGATGAAGAAGAGGGATAGATGAAGAAGAGGAGGCATAGATGAAGAAGAGGAGAGATAGATGAAGAAGAGGAGTGATACATGAAGGTGAGGGATAGATGAAGGAGATTAGAGATAGATGAAGAAGAGGAGGGATAGATGAAGAAGAGGAGAGATAGATGAAGAAGAGGAGGGATACATGAAGGTGAGGAGGGATAGATGAAGGAGATTAGAGATAGATGAAGAAGAGGAGGGATATATGAAGAAGAGGAGAGATAGATGAAGAAGAGGAGGGATACATGAAGGTGAGGAGGGATACATGAAGGAGATTAGAGATATATGAAGAAGAGGAGGGGTAGATGAAGAAGAGATGAAGAAGAGGAGGGATACATGAAGGAGATTAGAGATATATGAAGAAGAGGAGAGATACATGAAGGAGAGGAGGGATAGATGAAGAAGAGGAGAAATAGATGAAGAAGAGGAGGGATAGATGAAGAAGAGGAGAGATAGATGAAGAAGAGGAGAAATAGATGAAGAAGAGGAGGGATAGATGAAGAAGAGGAGAAATAGATGAAGAAGAGGAGGGATAGATGAAGAAGAGGAGAGATAGATGAAGAAGAGGAGGGATACATGAAGGTGAGGAGGGATACATGAAGGAGATTAGAGATATATGAAGAAGAGATGAAGAAGAGGAGAAATAGATGAAGAAGAGGAGGGATAGATGAAGAAGAGATGAAGAAGAGGAGAAATAGATGAAGAAGAGATGAAGAAGAGGAGAGATATATGAAGAAGAGGAGAAATAGATGAAGAAGAGATGAAGAAGAGGAGAGATACATGAAGAAGAGGAGAAATAGATGAAGAAGAGATGAAGAAGAGGAGAGATATATGAAGAAGAGGAGAGATACATGAAGAAGAGGAGAAATAGATGAAGAAGAGGAGAAATATATTCAGGTTTTATTCACCTCAGGTGTTTTCTGTGTATTTTCTGTTTGTGAACGTCTGAGTAGATAAAGATTAAATACATGAAAATAATCTTTATATAGATTTTTGTGATGCTCACGATGAAGATGTGTCCTGGTCTCGTACCTGCAGCCCAGCAGCAGGGATGAGGATCCGGCTGCAGGGTCCTGGCCACGCCGCCGGCCTTCTCACCGAGCTCAACCGCTGCCGCCAATCCCGTCGCTACTGTGACGTGTTCCTTCAAGTGGGAAACCGCACCTTCGCCGCCCACCGAGCGGTGCTGGCCTGCTCCGGGACCTACTTCTGCACCCTGTTCGCCCGGGCGCCCGCCTCGTCCACCGCCACCTTCTCGCTGGAGTTCATCTCGCCGGCCAACTTTGAGAAGGTGCTGACGTTCGTCTACACGGGGGAGATCCTGACCGACCTCATAGATGTCGGGGTCCTGTACGAGCTGGCCGAGAGGCTGGGGGTCGGGGAGCTGGTCCGGGCCTGTCACGCCATCTTCCCCGACCTGCAAGCGTCTGTGTCGTCAAACTGTAAACCCAGCAGCCCTGGAGACCTCCCTCTAGACTCCAGCGTCACCGCGGCTGCTTCCACGGTGGCCGTGGTTCATGCAGCGTCTGTGTCCGCGTCGTCCGTCTGTTCGTCAGCCGCCTCCTGCTCGTCTCTGTCCTCATCAGCTGCCCCGACTCCTGCCGCTGCTCCCTCGCCGCTCTTCCAGGCCCGGGCGGCCAGGGCCGGCGGTGAAGTTCACTCCGCTGCGCTGACTCTGGACCTAAAAGCAGAGGATGTCCAGTCTCATATCGGCTACGGGCAGATGGCGTCAGATCATCATCTGCCAGGAGAAGATCTTCTAACCAGCAGCAACTCCACTCAGAGTGACGGCGTGCTGCCTCCTGTGCTCCAGCTGAAGACTGAGCAGGGGCTGGAGGAGGAGGAGGAGGAGGCAGGAGGCAGCTGTGAGGAAGGCAACAGAGACGGACCGATGCTTTCTGAGAGCTCAGGCGTGTCTCTGCCTCGGAGCAGCGACCTCGCACCTTCCGTCTCCTGCTCCTTCCCCGACTCCTCAGCTCAGCTCGTAGCGGAGGCCTGCGCCCCGACGTCGTCTTCTCTGGGCGGCCTGCAGGTCAGGGCGCTGGAGGGCGGCGTGGTGGAGCTGCAGAGGGACCGCGGGCTGATGTTTAGAGAGGTGGAGGAGGGGGAGAGCGAGGAGCAGAGGGAGGCGGTCCTGCGAGGTAACGGAGCAGTGGAGGGAACGGAGGAGGAGCAGTGGAGACAGCTGGCGGGGGAGATCATTGAGCTGAGCGACGACGAGAATTACATGGAGGAGGCGGACGAGGACGAGGACGAGGACGACCTCGTGTGTGTGGAGAACGGAGACGGAGGCAGCTCGAGCAGCCAGGTACCGTTTGAACCAAGATTCTCAGTCCTCAGATCCAAAGAGCTGGTTGTAAAAAATACAGTCTCCAGATATTTGGTGGAGGTGTGAAATTAGGAAGAAACCATCAAGTTCAGATATTTTTAAAACCCTCTGTTTAAAAATGTGGGTGTGTAGATTAATGGTACTTACAAAAATTTAAGAGTTGTTCCAGTAGTTTGTCTCCACGCGACATGACGGAAGTGGCTACAATGTAATGTTATGGGGCAACTGCAACAATCCACCATTAAAAGGCTGATGTTGTTCTTGCTCTGGGAACATCACACACGTCTCTTCGTCCGTCTCAAACAAGTGGGGACGGCCATCGCAGTCAAATATCAGAATCAGCTTTATTTGCCATGTATGTGTTCACAGACTAGGAATTCGACTCCGGTGTAATTTCACTCAGACACAAGACAGACACACAATTAACTACAGACAGAAAGAAACCGGAAAAAATAAACACAACTACTATGTGCAAATAGAGTTAAACTGCACAAGACAGTAAGTGCAACGGGAAACAAGATGGTGGACAAAAAACATTTACATACTCTGAGGATTTGGTGGAATTGTCCACATCAGAAAAAGATTCTGTCCCATAGAGCCGCGAACTTGTGTTGCTGCAGGAAGACGGCGGTGGCACGGTTCCAGTTACATTAGGGACGTGCAGGATTGTGACGTTGGGGTTTTGTCAGTAGAAATAACGTTGTCCACCCCTGCAGGTGACAGGAGACACGCTGTCATGTAAAGCCTGCGCGGTGCCTCTCCCTCCGGACCCGGTCGCCATCAGACGACATGCAGACACCCACCTGACGGAGCTGGGGCTCTGCAGGGTGTGCGGGGCCTCGTTCCCGGACCGCGCCGCCGGCGCCACCCACTCTCTCTCCCACGTTGGGGTGCAGCTCTTCACCTGTGACATGTGCCACCTGCAGTTCTGCAGCCAGAGCAAACTGCTGCGTCACCACCACCAGGAGTCGTCGGGTTACACCATACCTCAGGCGGCGCTCACCGGCAGCAGCAGCCAGGGCCTGAGCTCGGAGCTGCAGTGTGCCGTGTGCACCAAAACCCTCAGCAGGGACTTCCAGGTTAGTTCATGTGGAATATGAGGTCAAGCAGATTCATTTAGAGACAGAATTTCAGTTCACTTCTTTACATTAAAGTGTGTTTTTTATAACCAGTTTATTCCTGTGAGCTGATTTGACGATAACATCATGATGTTCTCACAGTGTCTTCATGTCTCTGTCTCCCCCCCCCCGTCAGACGGTCAAAGACCACCTGCTGAACCACGTGTGTCCTCAGAGCCTGAGCTGTGGAGTGTGTCACCTCCCCCAGCTCTCCCTGTGCTCCCTGCTGTGGCACACCCTCTCCCACCTCTCGCTGCCTGTCTTCACCTGCCCACACTGCGGCCGCTGCTTTGTAGAGCGCCCCCTCCTGGACAGACACATGACTGCACATGCGGAGGAGGCCGCAGCTAAGGAGAGGGAGCGATTGGCGCTGAGGACTTACAGAGTCAGGGCGGATGAAGTCGGGGGGGGAGGTTTGGCAGGCGTGGAGGAGCTGCACTGCTTCCTGTGCCCGCAGACTTTCCGCTCAGCATCCGCTTTTCAGTATCACCTCAGCGTGCACACCAACGAGTCCCCGGGGAGTGGTGGAGGTGCTGGGGGCCACAGCTGGTTGGGCAAACGTAAGGCGGAGCAGTCTCTGGACTGTCCTCCATCTTCCTGCTCCTCCTCGTCACCACGGGACGTCAGTGGCCTCGTTAAGATGAGCAACCTGGGTTTGGGCCTGGGAATGGGCTTCAGCGTGCCGGACAAGTATTTTCAGGGGCCAGCCCATAGCTTGTCCTCTGGGCTCCTGCCCAACGGGATCTCAGGGCAGGACGGAGGAGCCGGAGCGGCAGCAGTCCGAGGGAAATGGTACCGCTGCCGCTACTGCGGGAAACGGTTCGCCCACTCGGGGGAGTTCACCTACCACCTCCGCATCCACACCGGTGAAAAACCCTACCAGTGCAAAGTGTGTCTGCGTTTCTTCAGAGGCCGCTCCACCATGATCTGCCATCTGAAGACGCACGCCGGCGCTCTCATGTACCGCTGCACCGTCTGCGGCCTTTACTTCTCCACGCTGAAGCTGGTGTCGTCACATATGGAGCTGCACAAGGACCACCTGCCACCGGACTTCAACATCGAGCAGACCTTCATGTACAACGATCACTCGAAAGAACCGCTGCCGACTGTGGACACCTGATCGGCTCTGTGTCGGCCGTCCGTCCTCGTCCCTTCTCCCTCTGACACTGACCCTGGGTCTGGTTGCCGTGGACCATATACTGCAGATTGTCATTAACGTTTAGATAAAATGTCAATAGCTTGTAAAAATATCTGTCACAGTTGTTCAGAGCTCAATGTGGCATCTTAAAATGTCAAAAGTCTAAAACCCACAAATACACAGTTTGAAAATATTTGGAATTTCTGCTTCATAAATCAGTCAAATGAAGACAATGATTTAGTTTTCTTGTGATCAATGAATTGATCCGTTGTCTCTGTGTTAGACAGAATGTAGTGGACATGTCCCGTGTCACGTGCTGTTCACTGGACAACCTGTTTGAGGGTCAGTGTCTCAAACAGCCACTTGGTGGCAGCGTGTCCGTCTGTGTCAGTGAAACAACGTCTTTGTTGACTGTGCTGCAGTCGTCTGCTGATATTATATCCGAACACAGTTTTTAATGTCAGTGATGGATAGTAAATTATTAATGTAGCGACTCGTTGTAGCACAGAAATTATTTTCTTATATTTACACTTTCACACACAGATTTTTTTAATCTTTAAAAGTTTCATGTTTTCACTTCACGGAGCAAAATCTACAACCTAGAGAACTGAATTTGTAAAGATGTTTGTTTGTTTTGATGCTGATTATAATCAGCTCTTTATCTATCGGGAAATGCCATTTAGTCACGTGCTGTGTTCACGTGTGAGACTGGGGAGCGTTCTGTGTTATTTAAGTTCCCATCACACCATGTTTGTGTCTTACCTCATATTTATGATGACAGTGCAACTATTTTTTTTAAATATTGTTTTTTAAAAATAATAAACGCCTGTAGGACTGTTACCCCCCTTTTAAGTGATTTGTTCTGACCTTTTCCGATGCCCCGCACCACAAAAAAACAGCCATCATCAGAATTTCAGTGATTAACTTGCAGAAATCTGCGTAGAATTGTGAACCTCCTGTTTCCAGGGGCCCGCGACCTTTCCCCTTTTCGAAGCCCGTTGTCTTCCTGCCATTGTGCCGTCTGTGGACCGACAGCCCCTTTTCCTCTGCCGGGCTTCTTATCGTTCAAAACGTTGAATGTGACACATTCCAGATGGAAACAGAAATGGGAGTAAATGTAATGAAGATCAGCAGAGAAACGCAAACTCAGTAAAATAAACACATAGAGCTTCCAAATCTTTCTCACTGATCTGACGACGATGAAGTAAAACATCAGGGTTTCTGCAAAAGTCTCAAATTCAATCATCGGAACTTTAAATGTGCTGAAATATTACAAACTGAACTAAACTCACAGTCAAACATTAAAATCCATAATTCAAGAGAGACTGCTGCACTTACTGTTTATTTCACATTCAACCTTTATCCCCATCTTTATGTTGCACATTTGGAAAAACAGGCTTGTGTATATATTTTAATATTTAAAATGTTCTTGTATATAGTATTTCTATTTTATTCTTATTTTGATTCTTACGACATTTTCCCCTTGTGCTGCTGTGTTGATTGTAAATTTCCTCTGCAGAGGATAAATAAAGGTTAATCTCATCTTATATTAAATACATTTAGGTAGGTTTTCATTGTGTTAATATTTATTTTTGACAACAATTTAGTTTGTCTCCGTGTGTTGCAGTTCTTTCTGTAACTCTGATAATCCCTTGTACCTGTCGTACTTCACAAAGATCTTAAAAAATCTTGAATTGAACCTCAACCTGCAGAAACCCTGAAGATGCTGCTCAGCTTTTCCAGCTCAGATGGATACAAACAGTGTTGAAGGGAGTTTTATTGCATTTGAACAGATCTTAAAGACAACAACAGTACAACAATAAATGCTTTAATTGATCCGTCGTGTGACACTGGTCCCTTCAGTGAAGTGAGATGTTAACGTGTGGACGAGCACGACTCATCTGGCAGCTTTGTTTACACACACATTCCTGCTGCCGCCACATTTCAGAGGCCGCCATGTTTTCCTGTGGGAGATGAGCAGCTTTGAGAAGAAAAACTAAAAGACATCAAACATTTCCTGCTTCCCTCTTTTTTTAAAACTGATCAGGTACATGAAGTACATGAAAAACAGGAAGTGGATTACGAGAGGAAAGTGAACTCTGGTTTTCAGAGACTGGGTTTAGTTCTGTTCTTGACTCGATCCTCAGCTTCTGACTTATGATCCCACGTCAGACTGGCTTGTGCTGACGTTACTCAACTTGCGCTGCCCCCCCGGACCGCCGCCGCCGTTAGGAGCACCGGGCTGGTTCCCTGCTCCCACCTGCTCCACCTCTCTGGGTATGTGGGTCAGCACCGTGTTGATCAGGTTTTTGCGGAAGCTCTGGCTGAGGAAGTTGTAGAGGATGGGGTTGGCGACGCAGTGGAAAAGCGACAGGCACTGCACCAGGCTGTAGGAGAAGTAGAGGACATGCATGGTGTTGCAGTTGAAGATGAAGGGGTCGAGGAGGTCGATGACCATCAGGAACACCACCAGGTGGTAGGGCAGCCAGCACATGACGAAGACCAGGGAGTAAACGTGCACCAGCCACACGTCCCGCCGGCCCTGCACATCTGGAGTCGCTTGGACCGCTCGAGCGATCAGCACGTTGCAGGTGATGATGACGGCCGCGGGGCCTATGAACTGGAAGATTGAGCAGAGGAAGTGCACGAAAACAAACCAGTCGTCGTAGTTGTGCTCGGGTATCATGTAGCAGCCGGGCTCGTCCCACTCCAGAAGGTCCACATGGACATTCTCAAACAGGGCCAGGAAAAAAGAGAAGAGCCACAGTCCTCCGCAGAGCACCCAGCGCCGCCGGCCCACCACAGGGAAGAGGGCCGGAGATGAGGGCCTGGTCAGGGACAGGTAGCGCTCCAAGGTCATGCAGGCCAGGAAGAGAGAGCTGCTGTAGAAGTTGACCACGTAGATGAGGTTGGTGACCTTGCAGAGGAAGCGGCCCCACAGCCAAACGTCGGCCATGGTCACCTCCATGAGGAAGAAGGGCAGGATCCCAATCATCATCAGGTCCGACAGGCTCACGTTGATGACGCAGAAGAGAACCCCGTTGGCGGAGTGGCGCCTGCTCCAGTTCACCCACAGGACCAGCACATTCTCCAGCAGGCCCACCACGAAGATGAAGAGGTAGAGCAGGAAGAGGCCAATGCGCCTGTAGTCATCGTCTGGCTCGAGGGTGCAGTCGTGGATGAACCACGGCGTGCCATTTATGTAGTCTGAAAGGTTGTGCTCGTGGGTCATGGTCTGGAGCGAGAAGCAAGAAAAGAGGAAAAGTGTTTGATATCTGGAGTTTAGATTTTTCTTTGTGGGTTAATCTGATTATGTTTTCAGACGTTGTATAACAGAAACACAGGAGGAGGAGGAGGAGGAGGAGGAGGAGGAGGAGGAGGAGGAGGAGGAGGCAGACCTGCTCGGCTGAACTGTCACAGAGGTAGAAAAACTAAAACCACAACAGGTTATTAAAAGTTATTTCACAACCTACAGCAAACGTTTCACAAAGTAAACCTGCTTGTTTGTAACGTTGTGTTCTCTTGTCCTGTGTCGATGATTCTTCAGATTTATTCCTCGTCATCAGTGAGTCGTCCTCAAACTCTTCTACGATCTACTGTCACTTTTTATTGTTTGTGTGCAGAGACTTTTATAAACAGTCTATGGTGCAGAGGGAAGTTAGAAAACTTTGTGTTCATCCCACCTGGTTTATCTGCAGTGAAGATCTATTACTGTTCACTGTGTGTGGTTTATATATAAGTGTGAATGATTTACTGAACCACTGTTTTTCATACACACGTCACATGTTGACTATTTCAGAGTCTTCAGACCCAAGTTCACAACAAAATATTACAAAATAAAAGATCCGTAATTCAGCCAGATCCAAAGCACTGCAGCAACAGAACTAACTTTAGTGCTTTTACTTCGTTGACTAATTGCCAAACAGGAAATGATTCTATGAATGTCGCTGCCATGACGGAGATCAGCGTCTGTGACACTAGAGAATGTGTCTCACTCCGATATGATGAAATAAAAACAGTCAAATAATCAAAAGGACCCAGTTGTCGCTTGCTGCTGTCGTTTAGGACGAAGAAGACATGTTCTACTCCACAGACTGAAGACACACTGTCCCCCCCACTGACCGCTACTGACCGCTGGTCACCTCTTTATTCAATTTGTATTAATATTGAATGTTTCACGTGTCCAAATCGCACCAAACTCAACTCTGCTCTTCCCTCGGCCATTAAAAACCCACTTGCCAGGTATGAAGTCGCTGAGATGAGCGGTTCACCAGATAAACGTTCCACATGCAGACAGACAGAGATTGATAATAATAGATACTGGCTGAGTAATCCACTGATTTGGCCTCATAACATTTTAAACTTTTTTCAGGGCACGAATTCTTCTTCCTATGCAAAACCTGGTGTCTACCCACAATGCAACTCAACCACCCAGTCAACACTTTTCCCACGTCGTCTTTCTCCTGGTCGAGCTCCCGAGGATCTGTCAGGAGACCTACTTCCCTTTTGTTCCCATGTTAAAGGTAGAAACAGATTCTAAAACCTTGAGAAATAAAGGATTTGGATTTAACCGTACCTCGTTGTCGTGGCGATGAGCGAAAGATGAAGAGGGGCAGGTTCTGCCCGAGGCCTCTTCGTCTTCTGGAGGGTTTTTAATGTCTGAAGCCTGTGGACGCAAGAGGACTCCTCTGAAGCTCTAATGTAGACGACTATCTGAGCAATCAAGCAGCCTGGAGTTTCTACCCTCCCATTTCTCATAGACACACACACACACACACACACACACACACACACACACACACACACACACACACACACACACACACATCCAACAGGACATCCTCAGTCAGTAGTGTGGGAGTGGAAAAGAGTCCAGTGACGTCCACACAGCTAAAAAGACTCCATTTGGAAAGAATAGTGAGATGGAAATTTGACCTGTAAATTATTTAGAATGTCTTAATTATCTGTGGAGTTCAAGCAACAGAAACACAATTATTAGAATTATAAGAATTCACTGTCTGATTACTAGAAATCACACTTGTAACAGGAATCATGGGAAGCAGGAGGGATTAGTCTCAGGTAGAAACAGACATGGATGTCCTCACCCACGGGGGGGAAGTCCTGCTGTCTCCATCGTCATTTACTTTATCTGCGTGTTTCTCTTTGCTCATATGGAACTCAGAGGTGCTCGGCCTCAGTCAAGTCTTTGTTCTGCGTCGGTCGAGTCTCAATATGTTTGGGTGAGAGGGATTTGCCCTCTGCTGCGATCACATGACCCAGAAAATTTACTTTTGTCTGACAAATTGCAATTTAGATTTTTCACGTGAAACATAGGAGTGCGTACTGGTGAGTGATGGCAGGGAATGATTACTCCTGCTTTTCGTAATGATCCAAAAACCGGAGTAATACCTTGAATGGCTTCAGTTTTGAATGGATATTGCTGTTGGGAGGACCTGTAGTCAGGTTAAAGCGTTAATAACTACAGCTTCAGCAGTTTTTATTAAGCCATCGTCATGTTTGCCTTGAGCCCACAGTGTCTTAGGGATTTCCTGTCGGGCGGAGATTTATCTATTTGAGATAAAAAATGATTAGTCGACGACATTAAAGGCACCAGATGAACAGTTCTCTGTGCTGTAACAGAAAAAACACTTTTTATATGCATGCAGTTGGGGGGGAATATAGTACGGATGCATCCTTAGTATTTTTCCAATCAGTGACATTTTAAAAATATTTTAGCAAAGAGACCTTGGTCTTTCCATTTTAGTTTTTCACCTTTAGCAAGTGAGATGTGTGCGCTGGAGTCTGAGACTTGAAACATTTCAGACTGTGTCTCTGATCAGATGATAAACCCACACACTGATCTGTGTCCCAGCATAAATGTGTTATCAAAGGTTTATCATTCATCTCTAAACCATTGTTTTTCATATGTGATATCAGGACCCATATGAACATGTGATGTACAATGCAGAGTCCTCTCGCATGTACTGTGTTGGGACATGGTTTTTGGGAGACCAAAGCTCTGCCTATATGTGCAGCCAAAAGCCTGAAGCCGCATGTCCCTCCAGGACTCAGTCTCCCAGGGGCCATCAACGTCACAGAGGTGTGAAACCCCCCCCAGGGACACAGGTTTCAACTCCCATTGGTCACTCTGGACCCCATGACCTGTGAGGTCACCGGGCCAAAATAAGGCCTGTTCCCCCTATTTTCTCGCTCTTACTACAATCCTTCCACAGGAGGGAAGGCTGTCGAGCCTCTTCTCCAGCTCACATCTTCTCTTCCCATCCAACTCTTCGAGAGGAGCACCAAGGTGCAGCTTCCGGCTCATCTCACCAAGGAAACCTCTTCGCACTCCAAGCTCTACCAACGTCCTAGCAGCGACTCGATGTCCTGCTTGCAAACTTCAGCCAGCAACTGAGCTGCACAGCTCAACAGAACCACTAAGGCGGGAGCCACAACCAGCCAGACGACTTCACAGGACTTCGAACTGCACAGCAACTTCCTTTTTCCCCTTTCCACGGACGGGTAACACAACTGGGCTTAATAATTATACTAGGCTAAGCAAGACTGTTTATTCGATTCTGTATGATGTTTATAAGTTTGATTTGTGTTGTGATATTGTGGTTACAAGTTGTTGAGAAAGTTAATGCTAGTTATGCTCTTCACAGTCTTTCGTTGCATCCAATCTAGTAACTTTCTCTAATTTGGCACACACACAGACACACGCATAACTCTTCACCTCATTATCTCTACAGGTCGTAAACATTCCAATAGGGGGGAGGGTGTTATATTCAATTGGCCAGCCGCCATTTTGAAAGCACGCTGACTCACACAGACACACACACATACCTATCTTTGTTTAGTAATTAGACCGTTAGTAATTTGTGATTTTATACTTTATTATATTCATAATAAACATTTTTCTTTAACAAATGTTTTTTCATTAATGTTGCATAAGTGAATTTTGCCAACCTCTACACTGTCAAGAACTCCATATCCTTCAACTTAGCTAACTATCTATATGTTAATTTTGGTTATAGTTATTAAGTTAATTGTTAATCAGAGTTCCAAATTGGTAGTTAGTACTTTTATAAGACTTATTCAATAAATTGGCTATCTTTTCCCTTCCTTTGAAGGGTGGTGCCCCGAGGTAACTTTAATCAATTAAAGTTATTATTTAATATTAATAATAAAATATTTATATTTTATATTTTATTTTGATAACCAAATTTATTGAACGCCGAAAGGCACACCATTTTATGGTATCACGTTTGATGCATTATGGCACAACAACTGTGTCTGTGTGTGTCAGTGACATGTGTCACCTTCCTGTATGTGTGGTGTGGGTGTGATACTGTGTGAGTTCCCACCGCTCTCTCCTGGCCCCTCCTCCAATCCACCTGAGCAGCTGCACCTCGTTCCTCCGGACACTCCCTCGCCCAATGTCCCTTCTCTCCACACCTGTAGCAGGGGGGGGGGGGGGGGGGGGCGCCTCTGCTCCGTCCTCTGAACCCACCAGTTTGTCTCTGTGTGTTGTTGTTCTTCCTCAGTATTAACACGCTGTAATAAAACTACAAACATGGAACTGATAACTGTGTAGTTGCAGTGAAGTGTAAGTACTTCTGTAACTCTGATAATCCCTTGTACCTGTCGTACTTCACAAAGATCTGAAAACATCTTGAATTGAACCTCAACCTGCAGAAACCCTGAAGATGCTGCTCAGCTTTTCCAGCTCAGATGGATACAAACAGTGTTGAAGGGAGTTTTATTGCATTTGAACAGATCTTAAAGACAACAACAGTACAACAATAAATGCTTTAATTGATCCGTCGTGTGACACTGGTCCCTTCAGTGAAGTGAGATGTTAACGTGTGGACGAGCACGACTCATCTGGCAGCTTTGTTTACACACACATTCCTGCTGCCGCCACATTTCAGAGGCCGCCATGTTTTCCTGTGGGAGATGAGCAGCTTTGAGAAGAAAAACTAAAAGACATCAAACATTTCCTGCTTCCCTCTTTTTTTAAAACTGATCAGGTACATGAAGTACATGAAAAACAGGAAGTGGATTACGAGAGGAAAGTGAACTCTGGTTTTCAGAGACTGGGTTTAGTTCTGTTCTTGACTCGATCCTCAGCTTCTGACTTATGATCCCACGTCAGACTGGCTTGTGCTGACGTTACTCAACTTGCGCTGCCCCCCCGGACCGCCGCCGCCGTTAGGAGCACCGGGCTGGTTCCCTGCTCCCACCTGCTCCACCTCTCTGGGTATGTGGGTCAGCACCGTGTTGATCAGGTTTTTGCGGAAGCTCTGGCTGAGGAAGTTGTAGAGGATGGGGTTGGCGACGCAGTGGAAAAGCGACAGGCACTGCACCAGGCTGTAGGAGAAGTAGAGGACATGCATGGTGTTGCAGTTGAAGATGAAGGGGTCGAGGAGGTCGATGACCATCAGGAACACCACCAGGTGGTAGGGCAGCCAGCACATGACGAAGACCAGGGAGTAAACGTGCACCAGCCACACGTCCCGCCGGCCCTGCACATCTGGAGTCGCTTGGACCGCTCGAGCGATCAGCACGTTGCAGGTGATGATGACGGCCGCGGGGCCTATGAACTGGAAGATTGAGCAGAGGAAGTGCACGAAAACAAACCAGTCGTCGTAGTTGTGCTCGGGTATCATGTAGCAGCCGGGCTCGTCCCACTCCAGAAGGTCCACATGGACATTCTCAAACAGGGCCAGGAAAAAAGAGAAGAGCCACAGTCCTCCGCAGAGCACCCAGCGCCGCCGGCCCACCACAGGGAAGAGGGCCGGAGATGAGGGCCTGGTCAGGGACAGGTAGCGCTCCAAGGTCATGCAGGCCAGGAAGAGAGAGCTGCTGTAGAAGTTGACCACGTAGATGAGGTTGGTGACCTTGCAGAGGAAGCGGCCCCACAGCCAAACGTCGGCCATGGTCACCTCCATGAGGAAGAAGGGCAGGATCCCAATCATCATCAGGTCCGACAGGCTCACGTTGATGACGCAGAAGAGAACCCCGTTGGCGGAGTGGCGCCTGCTCCAGTTCACCCACAGGACCAGCACATTCTCCAGCAGGCCCACCACGAAGATGAAGAGGTAGAGCAGGAAGAGGCCAATGCGCCTGTAGTCATCGTCTGGCTCGAGGGTGCAGTCGTGGATGAACCACGGCGTGCCATTTATGTAGTCTGAAAGGTTGTGCTCGTGGGTCATGGTCTGGAGCGAGAAGCAAGAAAAGAGGAAAAGTGTTTGATATCTGGAGTTTAGATTTTTCTTTGTGGGTTAATCTGATTATGTTTTCAGACGTTGTATAACAGAAACACAGGAGGAGGAGGAGGAGGAGGAGGAGGAGGAGGAGGAGGAGGAGGCAGACCTGCTCGGCTGAACTGTCACAGAGGTAGAAAAACTAAAACCACAACAGGTTATTAAAAGTTATTTCACAACCTACAGCAAACGTTTCACAAAGTAAACCTGCTTGTTTGTAACGTTGTGTTCTCTTGTCCTGTGTCGATGATTCTTCAGATTTATTCCTCGTCATCAGTGAGTCGTCCTCAAACTCTTCTACGATCTACTGTCACTTTTTATTGTTTGTGTGCAGAGACTTTTATAAACAGTCTATGGTGCAGAGGGAAGTTAGAAAACTTTGTGTTCATCCCACCTGGTTTATCTGCAGTGAAGATCTATTACTGTTCACTGTGTGTGGTTTATATATAAGTGTGAATGATTTACTGAACCACTGTTTTTCATACACACGTCACATGTTGACTATTTCAGAGTCTTCAGACCCAAGTTCACAACAAAATATTACAAAATAAAAGATCCGTAATTCAGCCAGATCCAAAGCACTGCAGCAACAGAACTAACTTTAGTGCTTTTACTTCGTTGACTAATTGCCAAACAGGAAATGATTCTATGAATGTCGCTGCCATGACGGAGATCAGCGTCTGTGACACTAGAGAATGTGTCTCACTCCGATATGATGAAATAAAAACAGTCAAATAATCAAAAGGACCCAGTTGTCGCTTGCTGCTGTCGTTTAGGACGAAGAAGACATGTTCTACTCCACAGACTGAAGACACACTGTCCCCCCCACTGACCGCTACTGACCGCTGGTCACCTCTTTATTCAATTTGTATTAATATTGAATGTTTCACGTGTCCAAATCGCACCAAACTCAACTCTGCTCTTCCCTCGGCCATTAAAAACCCACTTGCCAGGTATGAAGTCGCTGAGATGAGCGGTTCACCAGATAAACGTTCCACATGCAGACAGACAGAGATTGATAATAATAGATACTGGCTGAGTAATCCACTGATTTGGCCTCATAACATTTTAAACTTTTTTCAGGGCACGAATTCTTCTTCCTATGCAAAACCTGGTGTCTACCCACAATGCAACTCAACCACCCAGTCAACACTTTTCCCACGTCGTCTTTCTCCTGGTCGAGCTCCCGAGGATCTGTCAGGAGACCTACTTCCCTTTTGTTCCCATGTTAAAGGTAGAAACAGATTCTAAAACCTTGAGAAATAAAGGATTTGGATTTAACCGTACCTCGTTGTCGTGGCGATGAGCGAAAGATGAAGAGGGGCAGGTTCTGCCCGAGGCCTCTTCGTCTTCTGGAGGGTTTTTAATGTCTGAAGCCTGTGGACGCAAGAGGACTCCTCTGAAGCTCTAATGTAGACGACTATCTGAGCAATCAAGCAGCCTGGAGTTTCTACCCTCCCATTTCTCATAGACACACACACACACACACACACACACACACACACACACACACACACACACACACACACACACACACACACACACACACATCCAACAGGACATCCACAGTCAGTAGTGTGGGAGTGGAAAAGAGTCCAGTGACGTCCACACAGCTAAAAAGACTCCATTTGGAAAGAATAGTGAGATGGAAATTTGACCTGTAAATTATTTAGAATGTCTTAATTATCTGTGGAGTTCAAGCAACAGAAACACAATTATTAGAATTATAAGAATTCACTGTCTGATTACTAGAAATCACACTTGTAACAGGAATCATGGGAAGCAGGAGGGATTAGTCTCAGGTAGAAACAGACATGGATGTCCTCACCCACGGGGGGGAAGTCCTGCTGTCTCCATCGTCATTTACTTTATCTGCGTGTTTCTCTTTGCTCATATGGAACTCAGAGGTGCTCGGCCTCAGTCAAGTCTTTGTTCTGCGTCGGTCGAGTCTCAATATGTTTGGGTGAGAGGGATTTGCCCTCTGCTGCGATCACATGACCCAGAAAATTTACTTTTGTCTGACAAATTGCAATTTAGATTTTTCACGTGAAACATAGGAGTGCGTACTGGTGAGTGATGGCAGGGAATGATTACTCCTGCTTTTCGTAATGATCCAAAAACCGGAGTAATACCTTGAATGGCTTCAGTTTTGAATGGATATTGCTGTTGGGAGGACCTGTAGTCAGGTTAAAGCGTTAATAACTACAGCTTCAGCAGTTTTTATTAAGCCATCGTCATGTTTGCCTTGAGCCCACAGTGTCTTAGGGATTTCCTGTCGGGCGGAGATGTATCTATTTGAGATAAAAAATGATTAGTCGACGACATTAAAGGCACCAGATGAACAGTTCTCTGTGCTGTAACAGAAAAAACACTTTTTATATGCATGCAGTTGGGGGGGAATATAGTACGGATGCATCCTTAGTATTTTTCCAATCAGTGACATTTTAAAAATATTTTAGCAAAGAGACCTTGGTCTTTCCATTTTAGTTTTTCACCTTTAGCAAGTGAGATGTGTGCGCTGGAGTCTGAGACTTGAAACATTTCAGACTGTGTCTCTGATCAGATGATAAACCCACACACTGATCTGTGTCCCAGCATAAATGTGTTATCAAAGGTTTATCATTCATCTCTAAACCATTGTTTTTCATATGTGATATCAGGACCCATATGAACATGTGATGTACAATGCAGAGTCCTCTCGCATGTACTGTGTTGGGACATGGTTTTTGGGAGACCAAAGCTCTGCCTATATGTGCAGCCAAAAGCCTGAAGCCGCATGTCCCTCCAGGACTCAGTCTCCCAGGGGCCATCAACGTCACAGAGGTGTGAAACCCCCCCCAGGGACACAGGTTTCAACTCCCATTGGTCACTCTGGACCCCATGACCTGTGAGGTCACCGGGCCAAAATAAGGCCTGTTCCCCCTATTTTCTCGCTCTTACTACAATCCTTCCACAGGAGGGAAGGCTGTCGAGCCTCTTCTCCAGCTCACATCTTCTCTTCCCATCCAACTCTTCGAGAGGAGCACCAAGGTGCAGCTTCCGGCTCATCTCACCAAGGAAACCTCTTCGCACTCCAAGCTCTACCAACGTCCTAGCAGCGACTCGATGTCCTGCTTGCAAACTTCAGCCAGCAACTGAGCTGCACAGCTCAACAGAACCACTAAGGCGGGAGCCACAACCAGCCAGACGACTTCACAGGACTTCGAACTGCACAGCAACTTCCTTTTTCCCCTTTCCACGGACGGGTAACACAACTGGGCTTAATAATTATACTAGGCTAAGCAAGACTGTTTATTCGATTCTGTATGATGTTTATAAGTTTGATTTGTGTTGTGATATTGTGGTTACAAGTTGTTGAGAAAGTTAATGCTAGTTATGCTCTTCACAGTCTTTCGTTGCATCCAATCTAGTAACTTTCTCTAATTTGGCACACACACAGACACACGCATAACTCTTCACCTCATTATCTCTACAGGTCGTAAACATTCCAATAGGGGGGAGGGTGTTATATTCAATTGGCCAGCCGCCATTTTGAAAGCACGCTGACTCACACAGACACACACACATACCTATCTTTGTTTAGTAATTAGACCGTTAGTAATTTGTGATTTTATACTTTATTATATTCATAATAAACATTTTTCTTTAACAAATGTTTTTTCATTAATGTTGCATAAGTGAATTTTGCCAACCTCTACACTGTCAAGAACTCCATATCCTTCAACTTAGCTAACTATCTATATGTTAATTTTGGTTATAGTTATTAAGTTAATTGTTAATCAGAGTTCCAAATTGGTAGTTAGTACTTTTATAAGACTTATTCAATAAATTGGCTATCTTTTCCCTTCCTTTGAAGGGTGGTGCCCCGAGGTAACTTTAATCAATTAAAGTTATTATTTAATATTAATAATAAAATATTTATATTTTATATTTTATTTTGATAACCAAATTTATTGAACGCCGAAAGGCACACCATTTTATGGTATCACGTTTGATGCATTATGGCACAACAACTGTGTCTGTGTGTGTCAGTGACATGTGTCACCTTCCTGTATGTGTGGTGTGGGTGTGATACTGTGTGAGTTCCCACCGCTCTCTCCTGGCCCCTCCTCCAATCCACCTGAGCAGCTGCACCTCGTTCCTCCGGACACTCCCTCGCCCAATGTCCCTTCTCTCCACACCTGTAGCAGGGGGGGGGGGGGGGGGGGGCGCCTCTGCTCCGTCCTCTGAACCCACCAGTTTGTCTCTGTGTGTTGTTGTTCTTCCTCAGTATTAACACGCTGTAATAAAACTACAAACATGGAACTGATAACTGTGTAGTTGCAGTGAAGTGTAAGTACTTCTGTAACTCTGATAATCCCTTGTACCTGTCGTACTTCACAAAGATCTGAAAACATCTTGAATTGAACCTCAACCTGCAGAAACCCTGAAGATGCTGCTCAGCTTTTCCAGCTCAGATGGATACAAACAGTGTTGAAGGGAGTTTTATTGCATTTGAACAGATCTTAAAGACAACAACAGTACAACAATAAATGCTTTAATTGATCCGTCGTGTGACACTGGTCCCTTCAGTGAAGTGAGATGTTAACGTGTGGACGAGCACGACTCATCTGGCAGCTTTGTTTACACACACATTCCTGCTGCCGCCACATTTCAGAGGCCGCCATGTTTTCCTGTGGGAGATGAGCAGCTTTGAGAAGAAAAACTAAAAGACATCAAACATTTCCTGCTTCCCTCTTTTTTAAAAACTGATCAGGTACACGATTAAAAAAACAGGAAGTGGATTACGAGAGGAAAGTGAACTCTGGTTTTCAGAGACTGGGTTTAGTTCTGTTCTTGACTCGATCCTCAGCTTCTGACTTATGATCCCACGTCAGACTGGCTTGTGCTGACGTTACTCAACTTGCGCTGCCCCCCCGGACCGCCGCCGCCGTTAGGAGCACCGGGCTGGTTCCCCGCTCCCACCTGCTCCACCTCTCTGGGTATGTGGGTCAGCACCGTGTTGATCAGGTTTTTGCGGAAGCTCTGGCTGAGGAAGTTGTAGAGGATGGGGTGGGCGACGCAGTGGAAAAGCGACAGGCACTGCACCAGGCTGTAGGAGAAGTAGAGGAAATCTATGGTGTTGCAGTTGAAGATGTAGGGGTCGAGGAGGTCGATGACCATCAGGAACACCACCAGGTGGTAGGGCAGCCAGCACATGACGAAGACCAGGGAGTAAACGTGCACCAGCCACACGTCCCGCCGGCCCTGCACATCTGGAGTCGCTTGGACCGCTCGAGCGATCAGCACGTTGCAGGTGATGATGACGGCCGCGGGGCCTATGAACTGGAAGATCAAGCAGAGGGCCGTCACGCAAACAAACCAGTTGTCGTAGTTGTGCTCGGGCATCATGTAGCAGCCGGGCTCGTCCCACTCCAGAAGTTCCACATGGACGTTCTCCATCAGGGCCAGGAAAAAAGAGAAGAGCCACAGTCCTCCGCAGAGCACCCAGCGCCGCCGGCCCACCACAGGGAAGAGGGCCGGAGATGAGGGCCTGGTCAGGGACAGGTAGCGCTCCAAGGTCATGCAGGCCAGGAAGAGGGAGCTGCTGTAGAAGTTGACCACGTAGATGAGGTTGGTGACCTTGCAGAGGAAGCGGCCCCACAGCCAAACGTCGGCCATGGTCACCTCCATGAGGAAGAAGGGCAGGACCCCAATCATCATCAGGTCCGACAGGCTCACGTTGATGACGCAGAAGAGAACCCCGTTGGCGGAGTGGCGCCTGCTCCAGTTCACCCACACGACCAGCACATTCTCCAGCAGGCCCACCACGAAGATGAAGAGGTAGAGCAGGAAGAGGGCAATGCGCCTGTAGTCCTCGTCTGGATCGAGGGTGCAGTCGTGGATGAACCACGGCGTGCCATTTATGTAGTCTGAGAGGTTGTGCTCGTGAGTCATGGTCTGGAGCGAGAAGCAAGAAAAGAGGAAAAGTGTTTGATATCTGGAGTTTAGATTTTTCTTTGTGGGTTAATCTGATTATGTTTTCAGACGTTGTATAACAGAAACACAGGAGGAGGAGGAGGAGGAGGAGGAGGAGGAGGAGGAGGCAGACCTGCTCGGCTGAACTGTCACAGAGGTAGAAAAACTAAAACCACAACAGGTTATTAAAAGTTATTTCACAACCTACAGCAAACGTTTCACAAAGTAAACCTGCTTGTTTGTAACGTTGTGTTCTCTTGTCCTGTGTCGAAGATTCTTCAGATTTATTCCTCGTCATCAGTGAGTCGTCCTCAAACTCTTCTACGATCTACTGTCACTTTTTATTGTTTGTGTGCAGAGACTTTTATAAACAGTCTATGGTGCAGAGGGAAGTTAGAAAACTTTGTGTTCATCCCACCTGGTTTATCTGCAGTGAAGATCTATTACTGTTCACTGTGTGTGGTTTATATATAAGTGTGAATGATTTACTGAACCACTGTTTTTCATACACACGTCACATGTTGACTATTTCAGAGTCTTCAGACCCAAGTTCACAACAAAATATTACAAAATAAAAGATCTGTAATTCAGCCAGGTCCAAAGCACTGCAGCAACAGAACTAACTTTAGTGCTTTTACTTCGTTGACTAATTGCCAAACAGGAAATGATTCTATGAATGTCGCTGCCATGACGGAGATCAGCGTCTGTGACACTAGAGAATGTGTCTCACTCCGATATGATGAAATAAAAACAGTCAAATAATCAAAAGGACCCAGTTGTCGCTTGCTGCTGTCGTTTAGGACGAAGAAGACATGTTCTACTCCACAGACTGAAGACACACTGTCCCCCCCACTGACCGCTACTGACCGCTGGTCACCTCTTTATTCAATTTGTATTAATATTGAATGTTTCACGTGTCCAAATCGCACCAAACTCAACTCTGCTCTTCCCTCGGCCATTAAAAACCCACTTGCCAGGTATGAAGTCGCTGAGATGAGCGGTTCACCAGATAAACGTTCCACATGCAGACAGACAGAGATTGATAATAATAGATACTGGCTGAGTAATCCACTGATTTGGCCTCATAACATTATAACATTTTAAACTTTTTTCAGGGCACGAATTCTTCTTCCTATGCAAAACCTGGTGTCTACCCACAATGCAACTCAACCACCCAGTCAACACTTTTCCCACGTCGTCTTTCTCCTGGTCGAGCTCCCGAGGATCTGTCAGGAGACCTACTTCCCTTTTGTTCCCATGTTAAAGGTAGAAACAGATTCTAAAACCTTGAGAAATAAAGGATTTGGATTTAACCGTACCTCGTTGTCGTGGCGATGAGCGAAAGATGAAGAGGGGCAGGTTCTGCCCGAGGCCTCTTCGTCTTCTGGAGGGTTTTTAATGTCTGAAGCCTGTGGACGCAAGAGGACTCCTCTGAAGCTCTAATGTAGACGACTATCTGAGCAATCAAGCAGCCTGGAGTTTCTACCCTCCCATTTCTCATAGACACACACACACACACACACACACACACACACACACACACACACACACACACACACACACACACACACACACACACACACACACACACACATCCAACAGGACATCCTCAGTCAGTAGTGTGGGAGTGGAAAAGAGTCCAGTGACGTCCACACAGCTAAAAAGACTCCATTTGGAAAGAATAGTGAGATGGAAATTTGACCTGTAAATCATTTAGAATGTCTTAATTATCTGTGGAGTTAAAGCAACAGAAACACAATTATTAGAATTATAAGAATTCACTGTCTGATTACTAGAAATCCCACTTGTAACAGGAATCATGGGAAGCAGGAGGGATTAGTCTCAGGTAGAAACAGACATGGATGTCCTCACCCACGGGGGGGAAGTCCTGCTGTCTCCATCGTCATTTACTTTATCTGCGTGTTTCTCTTTGCTCATATGGAACTCAGAGGTGCTCGGCCTCAGTCAAGTCTTTGTTCTGCGTCGGTCGAGTCTCAATATGTTTGGGTGAGAGGGATTTGCCCTCTGCTGCGATCACATGACCCAGAAAATTTACTTTTGTCTGACAAATTGCAATTTAGATTTTTCACGTGAAACATAGGAGTGCGTACTGGTGAGTGATGGCAGGGAATGATTACTCCTGCTTTTCGTAATGATCCAAAAACCGGAGTAATACCTTGAATGGCTTCAGTTTTGAATGGATATTGCTGTTGGGAGGATCTGTAGTCAGGTTAAAGCGTTAATAACTACAGCTTCAGCAGTTTTTATTAAGCCATCGTCATGTTTGCCTTGAGCCCACAGTGTCTAAGGGATTTCCTGTCGGGCGGAGATTTATCTATTTGAGATAAAAAATGATTAGTCGACGACATTAAAGGCACCAGATGAACAGTTCTCTGCGCTGTAACAGAAAAAACACTTTTTATATGCATGCAGTTGGGGGGGAATATAGTACGGATGCATCCTTAGTATTTTTCCAATCAGTGACATTTTAAAAATATTTTAGCAAAGAGACCTTGGTCTTTCCATTTTAGTTTTTCACCTTTAGCAAGTGAGATGTGTGCGCTGGAGTCTGAGACTTGAAACATTTCAGACTGTGTCTCTGATCAGATGATAAACCCACACACTGATCTGTGTCCCAGCATAAATGTGTTATCAAAGGTTTATCATTCATCTCTAAACCATTGTTTTTCATATGTGATATCAGGACCCATATGAACATGTGATGTACAATGCAGAGTCCTCTCGCATGTACTGTGTTGGGACATGGTTTTTGGGAGACCAAAGCTCTGCCTATATGTGCAGCCAAAAGCCTGAAGCCGCATGTCCCTCCAGGACTCAGTCTCCCAGGGGCCATCAACGTCACAGAGGTGTGAAACCCCCCCCAGGGACACAGGTTTCAACTCCCATTGGTCACTCTGGACCCCATGACCTGTGAGGTCACCGGGCCAAAATAAGGCCTGTTCCCCCTATTTTCTCGCTCTTACTACAATCCTTCCACAGGAGGGAAGGCTGTCGAGCCTCTTCTCCAGCTCACATCTTCTCTTCCCATCCAACTCTTCGAGAGGAGCACCAAGGTGCAGCTTCCGGCTCATCTCACCAAGGAAACCTCTTCGCACTCCAAGCTCTACCAACCCTTCAAGCAGCGACTCGATGTCCTGCTTGCAAACATCAGCCAGCAACTGAGCTGCACAGCTCAACAGAATCACTAAGGCGGGAGCCACAACCAGCCAGACGACTTCACAGGACTTCGAACTGCACAGCAACTTCCTTTTTCCCCTTTCCACGGACGGGTAACACAACTGGGCTTAATAATTATACTAGGCTAAGCAAGACTGTTTATTCGATTCTGTGTGATGTTTATAAGTTTGATTTGTGTTGTGATATTGTGGTTACAAGTTGTTGAGAAAGTTAATGCTAGTTATGCTCTTCACAGTCTTTCGTTGCATCCAATCTAGTAACTTTCTCTAATTTGGCACACACACAGACACACGCATAACTCTTCACCTCATTATCTCTACAGGTCGTAAACATTCCAATAGGGGGGAGGGTGTTATATTCAATTGGCCAGCCGCCATTTTGAAAGCACGCTGACTCACACAGACACACACACATACCTATCTTTGTTTAGTAATTAGACCGTTAGTAATTTGTGATTTTATACTTTATTATATTCATAATAAACATTTTTCTTTAATAAATGTTTTTTCATTAATGTTGCATAAGTGAATTTTGCCAACCTCTACACTGTCAAGAACTCCATATCCTTCAACTTAGCTAACTATCTATATGTTAATTTTGGTTATAGTTATTAAGTTAATTGTTAATCAGAGTTCCAAATTTGTAGTTAGTACTTTTATAAGACTTATTCAATAAATTGGCTATCTTTTCACTTCCTTTGAAGGGTGGTGCCCTGAGGTAACTTTAATCAATTGAAGTTATTATTTAATATTAATAATAAAATATTTATATTTTTTTATTTTATTTTGATAACCAAATTTATTGAATGCCGAAAGGCACACCATTTTATGGTATCACGTTTGATGCATTATGGCACAACAACTGTGTCTGTGTGTGTCAGTGACATGTGTCACCTTCCTGTATGTGTGGTGTGGGTGTGATACTGTGTGAGTTCCCACCGCTCTCTCCTGGCCCCTCCTCCAATCCACCTGAGCAGCTGCACCTCGTTCCTCCGGACACTCCCTCGCCCAATGTCCCTTCTCTCCACACCTGTAGCAGGGGGGGGGCGCCTCTGCTCCGTCCTCTGAACCCACCAGTTTGTCTCTGTGTGTTGTAGTTCTTCCTCAGTATTAACACGCTGTAATAAAACTACAAACATGGAACTGATAACTGTGTAGTTGCAGTGAAGTGTAAGTACTTCTGTAACTCTGATAATCCCTCGTACCTGTCGTACTTCACAAAGATCTGAAAACATCTTGAATTGAACCTCAACCTGCAGAAACCCTGAAGATGCTGCTCAGCTTTTCCAGCTCAGATGGATACAAACAGTGTTGAAGGGAGTTTTATTGCATTTGAACAGATCTTAAAGACAACAACAGTACAACAATAAATGCTTTAATTGATCCGTCGTGTGACACTGGTCCTTTCAGTGAAGTGAGATGTTAACGTGTGGACGAGCACGACTCATCTGGCAGCTTTGTTTACACACACATTCCTGCTGCCGCCACATTTCAGAGGCCGCCATGTTTTCCTGTGGGAGATGAGCAGCTTTGAGAAGAAAAACTAAAAGACATCAAACATTTCCTGCTTCCCTCTTTTTTAAAAACTGATCAGGTACACGATTAAAAAAACAGGAAGTGGATTACGAGAGGAAAGTGAACTCTGGTTTTCAGAGACTGGGTTTAGTTCTGTTCTTGACTCGATCCTCAGCTTCTGACTTATGATCCCACGTCAGACTGGCTTGTGCTGACGTTACTCAACTTGCGCTGCCCCCCCGGACCGCCGCCGCCGTTAGGAGCACCGGGCTGGTTCCCCGCTCCCACCTGCTCCACCTCTCTGGGTATGTGGGTCAGCACTGTGTTGATCAGGTTTTTGCGGAAGCTCTGGCTGAGGAAGTTGTAGAGGATGGGGTTGGCGACGCAGTGGAAAAGCGACAGGCACTGCACCAGGCTGTAGGAGAAGTAGAGGACCTGTATGGTGTTGCAGTTGAGGATGTAGGGGTCGAGGCTGTCGATGACCATCAGGAACACCACCAGGTGGTAGGGCAGCCAGCACATGACGAAGACCAGGGAGTAAACGTGCACCAGCCACACGTCCCGCCGGCCCTGCACATCTGGAGTCGCTTTGACCGCTCGAGCGATCAGCACGTTGCAGGTGATGATGACGGCCGCGGGGCCTATGAACTGGAAGATCAAGCACAGGACCGTCACGCAAACAAACCAGTTGTCGTAGTTGTGCTCGGGCATCATGTAGCAGCCGGGCTCGTCCCACTCCAGAAGTTCCACATGGACATTCTCAAACAGGGCCAGGAAAAAAGAGAAGAGCCACAGGCCTCCGCAGAGCACCCAGCGCCGCCGGCCCACCACAGGGAAGAGGGCCGGAGACGAGGGCCTGGTCAGGGACAGGTAGCGCTCCAAGGTCATGCAGGCCAGGAAGAGGGAGCTGCTGTAGAAGTTGACCATGTAGATGAGGTTGGTGACCTTGCAGAGGAAGCGGCCCCACAGCCAAACCTCGCCCATGGTCACCTCCATGAGGAAGAAGGGCAGGATCCCAATCATCATCAGGTCCGACAGGCTCACGTTGATGACGCAGAAGAGAACCCCGTTGGCGGAGTGGCGCCTGCTCCAGTTCACCCACACGACCAGCACATTCTCCAGCAGGCCCACCACGAAGATGAAGAGGTAGAGCAGGAAGAGGGCAATGCGCCTGTAGTCCTCGTCTGGATCGATGGTGCAGTCGTGGATGAACCACGGCGTGCCATTTATGTAGTCTGAGAGGTTGTGCTCGTGAGTCATGGTCTGGAGCGAGAAGCAAGAAAAGAGGAAAAGTGTTTGATATCTGGAGTTTAGATTTTTCTTTGTGGGTTAATCTGATTATGTTTTCAGACGTTGTATAACAGAAACACAGGAGGAGGAGGAGGAGGAGGAGGAGGAGGAGGAGGAGGAGGCAGACCTGCTCAGCTGAACTGTCACAGAGGTAGAAAAACTAAAACCACAACAGGTTATTAAAAGTTATTTCACAACCTACAGCAAACGTTTCACAAAGTAAACCTGCTTGTTTGTAACGTTGTGTTCTCTTGTCCTGTGTCGATGATTCTTCAGATTTATTCCTCGTCATTAGTGAGTCGTCCTCAAACTCTTCTACGATCTACTGTCACTTTTTATTGTTTGTGTGCAGAGACTTTTATAAACAGTCTATGGTGCAGAGGGAAGTTAGAAAACTTTGTGTTCATCCCACCTGGTTTATCTGCAGTGAAGATCTATTACTGTTCACTGTGTGTGGTTTATATATAAGTGTGAATGATTTACTGAACCCCTGTTTTTCATACACACGTCACATGTTGACTATTTCAGAGTCTTCAGACCCAAGTTCACAACAAAATATTACAAAATAAAAGATCCGTAATTCAGCCAGATCCAAAGCACTGCAGCAACAGAACTAACTTTAGTGCTTTTACTTCGTTGACTAATTGCCAAACAGGAAATGATTCTATGAATGTCGCTGCCATGACGGAGATCAGCGTCTGTGACACTAGAGAATGTGTCTCACTCCGATATGATGAAATAAAAACAGTCAAATAATCAAAAGGACCCAGTTGTCGCTTGCTGCTGTCGTTTAGGACGAAGAAGACATGTTCTACTCCACAGACTGAAGACACACTGTCCCCCCCACTGACCGCTGGTCACCTCTTTATTCAATTTGTATTAATATTGAATGTTTCACGTGTCCAAATCGCACCAAACTTAACTCTGCTCTTCCCTCGGCCATTAAAAACCCACTTGCCAGGTATGAAGTCGCTGAGATGAGCGGTTCACCAGATAAACGTTCCACATGCAGACAGACAGAGATTGATAATAATAGATACTGGCTGAGTAATCCACTGATTTGGCCTCATAACATTATAACATTTTAAACTTTTTTCAGGGCACGAATTCTTCTTCCTATGCAAAACCTGGTGTCTACCCACAATGCAACTCAACCACCCAGTCAACACTTTTCCCACGTCGTCTTTCTCCTGGTCGAGCTCCCGAGGATCTGTCAGCAGACCTACTTCCCTTTTGTTCCCATGTTAAAGGTAGAAACAGATTCTAAAACCTTGAGAAATAAAGGATTTGGATTTAACCGTACCTCGTTGTCGTGGCGATGAGCGAAAGATGAAGAGGGGCAGGTTCTGCCCGAGGCCTCTTCGTCTTCTGGAGGGTTTTTAATGTTTGAAGCCTGTGGACGCAAGAGGACTCCTCTGAAGCTCTAATGTAGACGACTATCTGAGCAATCAAGCAGCCTGGAGTTTCTACCCTCCCATTTCTCATAGACACACACACACACACACACACACACACACACACACACACACACACACACACACACACACACACACACACACACATCCAACAGGACATCCTCAGTCAGTAGTGTGGGAGTGGAAAAGAGTCCAGTGACGTCCACACAGCTAAAAAGACTCCATTTGGAAAGAATAGTGAGATGGAAATTTGACCTGTAAATCATTTAGAATGTCTTAATTATCTGTGGAGTTCAAGCAACAGAAACACAATTATTAGAATTATAAGAATTCACTGTCTGATTAGGGTTAGGGGGTTGTCTGTGAGACTTGAAGTGTCTGATACATGGTCAGGTCTTTTTGTCTTTGTGGGGCCTTGTAGTTTTCTTCAACATGCAGAGCATGTCGTCGAACTCCAGTCAGGTTTGCTTCGATGTCAGCTTCTGATCAAGGACAGAGATCATCATCAGACCACCTCGTGCGGCCACCTCAAGCATCGGCAGGGTTGGTGTGGCAGCAGCAGCGTAACAGGTGGATGTCGGCTGATCTGCGGGTTACAGGAGGTCGGCTGCTGTTGTCTGCTGTTCTCTTCGTGGAGTCTGGTGGATGGGCAGTTGTTGGTGGAGGAATATAGGACGGAGGTGAACCGGCTGGGGATGAAGCCACTTCAGGTCTCTGAAGAGGGGCACAGTCGAGATCGTGGTCCACTCTGACTCACTGAGGCACTGTAGGATACAAAGAAAACATTTATCTCTTCGTTCACATTCATTGGCCATTTTATCACATTCATTCCCTCGGGTAACACACAGCATTTGTTTTGCATTCTTTCTTCTTTCCCTACATTCACATTCGTTTACGTTCATTCATCTCATCATTTTTTTTTTATACCAAACAGCATTTGCATTATTTTCAACTTTTGAGCCTCAAAATCGGGCAAATTATCAGATCAGATGGGAGTCAAAGGACCTAATTGTTTGATTCAATTTGTTCACTAAATCGGGTTAAACAAAATTATTACAGAATTATTTCAGTCTCACCATAAGGACAGCGACGGTCCGTTTGTGTGGAGATCCCAGTGGTGACGGTCCGGGCCCCGGCGGTCGGCCCTCTCGTCTCTGTGCTTCACTGAGGTAAAGGCTGAAGCACTTTTTCTCTCAGGATGACCAGTCACCGTCTGTTCATGGCTCCAGACAAGTCACACAAGGGATCCCACTTCTGACACCAAGTTTGAGATGGAAATCTGACCTGGTGAGACTCCTGAAACAAAGAGACTAGAGACATCATAGTCTTTTAAGGAGACTTTATTCCTTGCAAGGAAGGTCAGACAGTCATACAGCATGCGAAGAGCATTCTGCAGAGGGAATGACCAAGGAACAGTTGCAGGCGTGTGCTTTTTATGCAGATGCAGTGAAGAGATGTGTGTGTGAGTTTAACTATGTGTGTGAACTGTGTGAATAGTGAAATCCCAGGAGATGAGACCCAGACACATGCTGAAGGCCTCCTGGCCAAGCCAAGACACCGGCTGAAGGCTTCTTCGAGGTCTTGGTGGGGGGAGATGAGCACAGTCTCAGATTTGTGGCTCTGATGTCATTTTGGCAGTTGCATAAGCAGAGATAATATTTAGTGTGGCACTCTGACCAGGGTTTGAAACTCAAATGTTGTTATGAACAGAATCATGTCGCACGGCTGTGATCCAGGTTCATACGTCACGTAAGAATCTTTCGTTTCACACCTCTCCAACTGGTCAGCAACTGAAAAGACAAAGATCGTTAAAATCAGGGACCATTTGCTACCGTCGGGAAACAGCCACTTCCTCGTCCCCGTTTGATACCATGACGCAGGACAGTGAGCAGAATGTGACACGACGCCACTCAACCAGAATACTTCTGAGATGAAGAAATACACTGAAAAGCCACAATGACAGTTATTGTCGAATCACAATTAAAATCTGAAATATCCCGAGAATAGAAACTGAACTCAGTCTGTTCTGAGAAATGAATGACGCAGATTTAGAGGAAATTGCCTCTTCAGTGGAGGAGGAAATGTTTGGTTCTCTGTGGCGTTATCGTCCGTCACACGTGTCAAGAGGATTCTCAAGCAACCAGAGGGGGGGAAACTGGTTCTTCTCACTGCTCATCTCCTACAAGAATGTTGTTTATTCTCTCTATCCTGTAATTTTATCACTTTCTTCCAAATAACAACTTTATTCTCTTCATATCACAGCATTTTTGTCAAAATCTTTGAATTTTTTCACTGTTTCACTGTTTTTTAGAAATTAACAGAAGTAGAGACGATTCCCTGAAAAGTACAATATGTCATCGTATAACGAACAATAGAAGAAATTAAACTCACACAAATAAAAAGGTCAGTATTTGCATATTTCTTTTTGTTTTATTTATATTATATTAATCTTTTTACAGATTTCTCCTTTTTCTCTTTTATTTAAATTTAAACCTGATTTTAAATTGATCTCTTTTAGTGTTTAGTGTTTTAGTGTCCAGCACCTTGACTCTAACTCTGATAAATAAACTTTCAAACTTGCTTTGAACGTTGCTGACGTGCACATACGGATCTTTTATGCAAATTCCACTTCACATAAGCTTTTATATTGCAGTTCTTCTTTTTGAGACAATATGTTCCTCATCTTTCTTTTCACCACATCACCAGACCATGTTTCCTCTGTGCATGAGCAGGTGACCTGTTCTGGAGAGTCAACGACATAATGTTCAAAGGACACAATGATTTCATCTCACTGACCCAGTGGAGACCGTGGAAAGTGTCCCGGTGAAATGAGTATGAATGAATCTCCTCCGTGGTCCTGTGTGCACATGCTGGTGAGGATGGTACAGACAGACACAGTGAAAACAGGCAGCACATAGCAGAGGACAATACCAGGAAGCTCCCCCGCTCCCCGAGCCCTGGTCCACGGTGAGTGATGGCCACGACACAGCGGAGGAGGGACGCTCAGTGTGGAAAGAGGCTCTTTAACCTGGACGTGCACACACACATCCTCAGATTACCCCAGGTTTGGTTCTATCTAACGAAGACATGAGCCGAGTATTAACAGGGTTTCTTTAAATGTGGCAAATAGAAAACAAGTGGTAGTGTTTAGTAGATTTGATGAAGAGTCTGGCTGCTGTGTTTTGCACGAGCTCAGGCAGGTGAAGAGAGAATTGCAATAATCCAAACGAGAGGAAACGAAAGCATGAAGGATAATCTCTAGATTTCTTCTTTACGCTGATGTTTGAGTTTCCTGAGCTGCAGAAATAACAGCTGATGTGATTATGTAATTCACAGTCAAAGGTGACGCAGAGATTTGTACATTTGTACGTAAGGTTTGGGGACAGAGAACCCAGGTGCATGGAGGTGTAGGTACGGTGCACGTATCAGGGCCGAGAGTCAGGACCTGTCTCGTCAATATTAAGCTGCAAGAAGTTTTGAGTCCTGCATCATTTTCTATCCAGGATTTCAATGAAGCCATTGAGCAACACAGCTGCTGGTAAACTCCTCACAGAGGTCACGACGAAGGTCAGCGTCACACACAGCGAGTGCAGGAACGTTTGTGTTGGCCACGTTTCATACTGATTAACAGCCTCTGCAGCCCGTCAGCAGTTTGTAGCTCAGCAACACTTCTCCCTGCTTCTGTCTCATCCTGTCTCCGTCCCATTGTCCAGGTCCCTTCAGTGACCAGCAAGACGAGGAGGAACAAGTCAGCAACTTGTCTCTTCGGATGAAACAGGAAGGAAGAAGTCAGCAGAAAAACACCATTTCTGGAAAGCGTGGGATGAAAATCAGTCCCTGACCCTGTGTTGTAATCTAAAGACCAGAAAACAACTAGTAAGACAAACACCTACAGCTTCTCGCTTATTCTGAAATTCAGGCGTCACCAAATTAATCAATCAGTTAAATCCAGTGGGAATCAGTCAGTGGCAACATCACCTTGTTTTTACTTTTGTGTTTTTTCTGTGTCTTAACCTGTGAGGGCCTGCAGATGTCAACTAGCCTGTGTGGCTGCATCTGGCACATTGACATGTTGGAATCATGTTGATGAACGTTCTTCGTCCCTTTAAAGACAAATAATAATCAGACGGTGACTGAAAACCTGAGGAAACATCAGCTGGAAAGTAAAGTAGAGTGTAAAACTTCAATGCATCGACAATAACAGAACCAGACCAAACAGTTTAAAGAAACTCCCTGAGGTCAAACTGAAGATGTTCAAGAGGCTTGTTTTTTGAGGCCACTGTGACCTTTGACCTCCCAAATCAGATGTAATACGTTACTGAGACAAGTAGAGAGCGAGCGTTTTCATTCTTATCTCCAATTTAACCACCACCTCCCGCAATCTACATCCAGTTCAGACTCAAAACCATCAGAAACAACCTCTGAATTCAAGAGAAACGGAGTCAAGTTGCAACTCCCAGGTGATGAGGTTTGATCACCTGAATCCTACAAGTTAATGCGTCAGTCTAAATTAACATTTGTGCCAAATTTGAATGGCTAACACATTTATGGAGGTCATAGTGACCTTGACCTTTGACCTCTACATTCCAATCAGGTCATTCGGGAACTTGAAGAAAGTGTCGGGTGTCAACAGATGAAACATTTCCTCCTGCAGAAACACGTAAACACAGTAAAAACATTTTCGAAAAAAAACGAGTCAAACACTTTTCAGAAATTCTTCATAAAATATATTTTGGTCCAAAAGCCGATTTGCAAAAATACAACATGTGCAATCATGGAGTAGATGAGGAGTCAGTGTCTCTACGCTGCCTCACCGGAGTCGGAACGCTGCATCCTCTCACTGTGTTAAGGCGAACTGCACACGCTACTGACATGTAGTGTTACTGTCAAAGGATTTAAGTAGCCTGGTTAGCACTACATCGTTACACTACACACACACACACACTTCCTGCTTCTATTGCTAAGCCTCTTTTTCTAAATCTTATCCTATGACAATGATTCACATTAGCACACGTTTTCCAAGAAGAGGGAGACTGATGAACGGGCTCATTTTCAGGAAGCGTCGACGCGCGTTTCATTTTAAAGCGTCGGGACCGATCCTGGTCGTTAACGCAGCTTCGGCTCAGACGATAAATAATAAGATATGTTCCCCGTTTAAACACCAAGCATTTAGACCCAGTTCAGAGCTGATGGCGACATGAGAGATCAGATGTCAAGTGGTCGACTTCCTGCTCTTTATGCAAATCATCATTTGTGTTCGAAAAGCAAATCCTGCTGTTTCTACCCAGTTGACAGATGTGTCCGTCACTGTTTCTAAAAGTCAACGCAGAACTAATTTGACATGATATGATATTTTTTCAGATACATTTGAAAACCCAGATGTGTGACAGCCCTGGAGTCAGATGACATGTGTGTGTGTGTGTGTGTGAGAAGAAAAGCTTGAGTCATTGTGTGGTGATCCGTGTTGAGTCAGAGACGTCAGCTGATTGTCTCCTGTGGCCCAGGTTCACACTGATAAGAATGTGGCTCGGACCTCAGGACTGATTCAGGTGCGTTCAGACCTGCCCACTTCTGATCTGATCCCTCAGGACAGTAGCAGCAGGTCGAAACAGGATCTTACTGAATTTATTAGAAATTTAGTCGAGAGTTTGGCGTTAAACAGAATCCGATCAATTCAAATTGTGTTTTATTGAACTTCTCCGTCACCAGAGTCGGTTTCAACTGAATAAAAGTGCAAATCCTGCTTTGACAAATCTTTGATCCCACACGTTTGGCACTCCCAACATTCACCCTGTTATCTACACCACACCTGTTTATCAAAGATTATTCTACGATTTAAAAAAGGAACAGTTCGACATGTTGGGACTTTTTGGCTGAGTAAGAGGAGAAGATTAATAACGTCCGGGAGAGAACAGAACTAGTTTGTGTGACGTACTGAAGGAGTGTTTGGAAGTGTTTGACAAGGCGAAGGTGGAGTGAGAAGAGCGTTCTTCTGGAAGACGTTACACATGGTTTCACACGGCAGAGTCGGGGCGACGGCCGAGGACAAACGAGAATAAACTGTCGTATCTGGCTTCATATTTAATTTAATCTCCTCTTCCAACTCTCAACGAGAGACTGAAAATCTGTCTCGTTCAAATTTAGTTCGTCCTCAAGAACCAGAGCAAAGTGAAAAAGTCAATACGCCGATACTTGATCTGTCCCCGATGTTGTCTGACAGCTCCAACACTGATCAACAGCAGTTTGTTTCCAAGTACCCTCGCTTCCATTTAGAGTGCTGAACATTTATAAGAAATGCAATTTTAAATCTTAAAAATAAATATATGCATCAGAAGTCGTACATTATATTGCTGCAACAGAAATTTGTAGTCGCGCCTCAGATCCGCGTGTGCAATGACAATTTCTGGTCAATGATATTATTGACTTTTAGCTTCGGCTGGATCAGTTTGTGGGCGGCGCTCCGTCACCTTTACGCAAAAATGTTTGAGATGAAGTCGCGAAAGCGTTTGGCGTACTGCTCAGGGTGGACAGTGGAGATCTCAGCTCCGGCCTGCAACAGAGAGAGAAACAAGAGACCATCATCATTCATATACATCACATCGTGCATTGCATCATGTCACAGTAAACTCTGATCAGCTGACTGCGTTCCCCCCCCACCCTCTCCCGTGTTACGCACCCCGTGTTTGACGGTTTTCGCAGCATGAGCAGCTTTCTTCTTGGTGTCGTACTGCGTGAGGACATCGATCAGGCCCATGAAGTAAACTTCCCTCTGAGGAGCTCCTGAGAACAGTCAGCGTTATTTAAACAGCAACAACGTAACAGCTCCCTTAGGAAACTAAACCAGATCATGAAGTTCCACACGCTGCTCGACACCGGCTCACCTGCGCAGCTCCTGATCGCGTACACGTCCACATACGGGTCGAACTCTCCGGGCCCCAGAGGTTTGCAGGAGGACATGTAACCAGCGATTCCCTCTGGAGAGGTTCCATAGGATCCCACCGTGGCGCCCATCGCCAGGCCGTTCTCCGCCTCGGGTTCTTCCTCGTTGGAAACCTCCTCCCCCTCCTCCTCCTCCCGTTCAGCTCGGCCCACATCGTGGATGCCGAGGAGCAGACTGTAGTCCATGATCTTCAGCTTCACCAGAAACTGAGGAAAGAGATGAAACAGTCGATTAATCCATTGAAAGAAAATGTATCAGCATCAGTTGTGATTCTCAAGTAACTCCTCAAAACATTCTTAATGAGTTTCAAACTGTCCGGACCTCGTAGGACTAATTACTACAAAAGAAGACAAACATTATTAAACATGATCTAAATGTTTGTTCTTCCATTTTTGCTGTAGTTTAATGTCATAATGTCTAAATCCAGCTCCGTCCCTGTTCACTGAATCTCCTCCATCCTCCACTGCAACTCAGGACTGGTGCAGGACGACGGCGCCACTGTGTGGTTGAGTTCTGCAAACAAACATGTCACCCACCTCCACGTCTCGTTTCAGCTTCTCCATGACCTTCTCCTTCTGCTCCTCGGTCACGTACACCTTCTGCAGGTTGTTCCTGAAGTCCATGTCTTTGAAGGTGGGAAGCTCTTTACCCTGAGACACAAACACTTAGAGTTCAGCGGGATGTTTGAGGTAAAGAGGCGACAGCTGCACAGATAAAAGTCAGACAAAATGAAAGTAGGAGAGATGTTTGAATTCACCCGTTCTTTGTCACTTGCTTCACGAGCCACCAGAGAGCCCTGCCAGAAGAGAGCTGTAAAGATCAGGGCTCATACATGTAACATGCAAACAGATCAAAGTCCAAGCAAAGGGAGTGAATCACGGCTGCAGCTGCGGTTTGGTCAATACAAACAGGATATAAAGCCCATCACAGCTTCTTGAATCATAAGATCACATCTGCAAATGTGTTTTTCTGTCTGATCAACCATGAAAAACTAAATCTTCACACATCTATCTAATGATTCTAGAACTCTTTGTCTGTCTGTGGCTCGATGGTACAGGAGATACAGATCTATGAGACTCAGTTCTACTTGCTTGTAGCCTCAATGCATTGTAAGAATAATCTAGAATGTGTATGAGTGTCTCATATCTGTAGAACCGTCAGTTCATCCTTTCAGCTCCAGTGTGAAACAGCATCTAAGCTGTTATCTCTATGTGTCCTGGAAACTGGACTTCTGCATGTTGTAGTGAAGCACTGATGTTGTTTGGGAAGTGTAATTAAAAGATTAAATAAAGCTCAGCCTGTTTCTTCCTCTCACCTTCAGGTCGTACTTCCTGTGCACCATCAGTCTGTGGCTGAACATGTTCCTCATGACGATCAGGTACGTCTCCTCGCTGTCCACGCCCACCCGGTACATGCCCAGGAACTGTGGCAGCAGGGTGCTGCCATGACACTTCACAATGTGCTGCAGGGAGGGAACCACAGATAAGGGCTTTATTCACAATGTGTATTCTAAAAGATTAAAATACAGCAACAGAGAACACGTACTTCTATCGAGTGCAGCCTCTAAAAAGGTCACTTAGGATATAAATGAATTAGTGAGTCCATCCAGGCGAGACTGTCAGAAGTTAAAATAGACTTCAGACTGGCCTGGTTCAGTGTCCCCTGAAACCCGCTGGACGAGCAGGATGTTAAAGACAGAAGAAGCCGGTGTATCAGCAGAAAACCCACACAGACACGGGTAGAACATACAAGCTCCACACAGTCAGGCCCCGGCAGGTCACATGCATCCATGATGAAATCCCTATAACTGCCAAACATCGAAACCTGATCCTAAACCTTCAAATGTCTAAAAGCCCAAAGTGCGACGACGGTTCAGGCCTCTACAGAAGAGACGTCCTGTTTCTGTGTGTGTACGACATCTCATCCTCAGTTCTTTAGCAGAGCTTCATACAAAACAGCTGAAACATGCACCAGTGGGACTGAGAAATCTGATATTATAAACTTCAACCTGCAAACGATAACAATGAGTTCATTCAACTAAATAAATACGCAAAAAGGGAAAACACTGGGAAACAGAGGTTCCATTTTCCTCATCTGCCTCTCAGCTCCATGTAGGCTGAGCGACCACAGGCCACACATTCCTCTCACAGCTCAGAGCAGCCAAAAGGTCACTCAGTGACATTTGCAGCCTGAAGTGAGAGACACACACTTTTTGAAGTATCTGCTCGACACAGATCTGAGGGCAGACGTGAAATAAAACCAAAGAAACAAATCAAACAGGTGAAAGGCTCCTCCTCGTTCTCACATACACGCTGGATCATTTCAGGGGATATAAGGATTTCAGTGCAGGTCTGAAAGCTGCTAGACTTCTGGTTCAGCCACGCACTCCTCACCTGGTGATACTCGGACAGGATGCTGTGCATGTCGGCCACGTCCTCGCTGGAGATTTGCTTGACGACCAGCGTGCGGTCGTAGGAGTTGAGGAGCAGACCCTCTTGGTCGTCTACGCTCCTCGATGGCGGGCTGCGAGTCAACGACACCTGGGCATCAGACGCACACAGATGAGCAGAGAAACGTCTTCATATGAACATCAGATTTATGTAAAAGCAAATGTGAAGAATCTGCCTATTTGGTCATTATTAGGGTTATTAGCTCCTATAGTCATGTTCCTTTGGATTTGGTCTTGGTACTTGTTCTGCACCCTGAGCACGTCATCACCTACCTGATAGTCCAGATCCTCAATACCAAAGCGCTCCCTTAGATTTCGGAAGACCTGAGGACAGTACTCTTTGAATTTGAAGTGTCCCGGAAGGTTTTCTCTGCAAAAGGGAGAGAAGGCGGGAGGGTGAGGAGAAGGAGGAGGAGGAGGAGGCTGATGCAACATTTTCTGTGCCGACACAAACACACAAACAATCAGATGTTTCATTCTCTGGGACAAAAGTCTTAAGAATTCAAACATCATCAGCAGGGGTGAAAGTAGAGTGAAGTTCTTTCTCCGACATTCAGAGCTTCCACTCCTGCGTCACGTATCCCTGAACACACATTCGAACGCCTGCGTCACCTTCACAACTAGATATGAAATCTATGACCCAACTTACAGTGGAAAGACACACAAAGTGAAAACGTGAACACATTCCACAGCCTTGATCTCCACTGAAGTTTGAACGACTTTCGACTCAGTGCAGTTTGCTTCATGAGCACTTTCAGGCTTTAACCATGAAAACTCATCAAGACACTTCTGGCATTTCCCAGTGTTCAAAACCCAACTGGATTAGTGACACATAAGTTGAACCCATAAACTTTACTAGAAACACACTCGCATGACGCAGCACATCCTGTAACTACTGATTATTCCTTCTTCGGTCTGTCAGGGCAGAGACATCTTCACGTTGACCTCTGGTGGAGACGTTCACCAAAACAAAAGACCCATCCAATCTGAATCTATTACAATTTAATATTGTTTGGTACCAGGGTCGGATTTGTTCACGTTTCCTGAAAGCACCAGAGGCAGTGAGACATGTGTTTTTATTAATATCTCAACCAGCCGCTGCTTCTCCATGACCCGAGTCGTGAGTCTTACTTGTTGAAGAGGTGGTTGTTCACTTTGATTTTGGTGTTGGCCTTGAAGTCGTCAGGAAGAAGCATGACAGGAACAGGCACCTGGTTGAGATCATTGATCTGCAAAGAGAAAACACGTAGTTTATTAAAATCAATCAAAACTAATTATGTGCAGACTTTTTATCAAACCTCAGATAACAGTCCAATATGTCCATGTTGTCAAATGTCTTGTTTTATTGAGTTTTACTTTGATGACACAACAGAAGCAGGAAGTTCTTACATTTGAGAAGCTGGAACCTCAATTATTGTATTTATGTTTATTTATTCACATACAGGTTTCATGTATCTATCAGTGGTTTGGGGTATTTGTGTAAAAATGTGTAATACATTTGCTTTTGGGCCCTTTGTGCTTGTATCGCCTCTATATGTATTCATCATATCTGTATAATAAGAAGAATACATGTTATAATATTAGTATATGTAATACAAATACAAATGCAGTAATGTCCAAGTAATAAGTGCAGTAAATGAATAGTTGTGTTGTAATATGAATGTTTAACCGATTAATGTTGTGATTATTTCCGTGATTAGCTTGAACACGAACAGGCAGTGGAGGACCTGGTGGACTGGGGGGGGGGGGGTCCGGGGGCCTCCGGGGGTCCGGGGCCCCGGTGCCGGGACCCTGCTCGGACCCAGGCCCAGAGGAGCCCCAGCTGGCCGGCGCACACCCCGCCGCCTCCCCGCTGAGCTCCTGCTACGGGAGCTAGCTCGCGTTAGCCCGGCTACAGCGACTCACCGAGTGGTTGACGCCCCACATGAAGACGCTGAGCACCGGGTCGCTGGCCCGGAACACCTTCACCTTCTGCTGGACGAAGTGCTTCTTCTTCGTCTTGGTCTTCGGCGCCAGGATCACCATCGGGCTGGAGGCGGCCCCCGAGTTCCCGGGAGCAGCCATGACCGCGGGCGGAGAGGCTGGAGCGGGCGGGGGACACTTCCTCCTGCGCGCTGCCTTCACGGAGCCACACGCCGGTTTGTCGCCGCTCCTCCCCCCGGGTCCCTCGCACCGACGAGCAGGGGGGGTCACCGGTCCAACTCCCGCTGAGTCACACGGTCCTCGGATCAACGGGTGGACTGCGGATCCCTGGCGGACGCTGCGTTCACCATGTTTGTTCTGAACGTCTCCTCCCAGCGCCCTGCGTGTTTTTATAAACCACGTGCTGAGTCCGTGACTGACAGCTGACAGCGGCCAGTCAAAACTGCGATGCTGCGTCATGTGACCTCAGAGGGTGGGGCTTCGCAGGTTTATGTGGCGTTCGCGTGAGGATCCACGGTCGGAAATATCAGACATCTTTCTAAAACTTGAAAAACCTGTTCCAAACCGTCCCTCAACGTCAAAACAAGTACTTCTTTGTACTTCTGAGTACTTCTGTTTACTTCTGAGTACTTCTAGTCAGAGGTTTACAGGTTGTGATCAGACTGATTATTCACACACTTTATTTCAATACTGTAATGATTCTAAATATGTTTGTTAGTTGTTTGTCTTTGTTTCTGTCTTCACTGAATAACTTTAGACCTCAGGGTAGATAATTAGCATAAGTTATTGTCAATATGTTTGTTTTGATCTTTTTATATTCAATTTTATTTTATTTTATTATTTTAACCATAAACTGCAGTGAACATGTGTTTTTGATATGAATGCACTAATGATTAACGGGGACAATGCTGTAATCTTCCAGGTTCTTAAATGTCAGAAGTCGCTGCTGCTTTTTCTGTTTTGATTCACTGTAAACTGAAGATCTCTCTGAACTGCCTGTCAGAAACATAATCAGAAATATAAATATATATATATTTGTGTTGTCGGAGGAAGAGTAAAACTAAAATGATGATGATTGTGTGTTTGGATGTTTTGTCTCTGTTCCTGACATGACAGCTCTCACTCAGCGTCACTGTGAGCGTCACACCAGCTCCTACATGACTTATTACTGCAGTCGGGCCCTTCACAATTATATGATATGATCTGAGACGTCATGAGATGTTTAATAGAAAAGTTCTGCTGCAAGTTATTTATTATATTATATTACTCAGTGACAAAGTGCTGGGAATCACTGGTTAAATCCGGTTTAACCATATCCGTAATTTTTATGTAAAATATTGACAAAAAACTACAACAGTAAAAATGTAAAGACACAAAAAGTATAATATTTCACTCTTAAATGCAGTTGAGTTGAAGTATAAGTGTATATTTTCTTCCTCTTTTAAAAAAACGTATGTCATTATTTTCAGATATTATTATTATTACCATATTTCAGGATATAGTATCATGGCATGCACACACAGCTGAGCTACCTTTATGGGTTCATGCTGTCTTATCTTTCTAAAGAAATTCAGATTTATAGATTTGAAAACTTTCAGATAACTGTCGATCTGAATACAGCTCTGAACATTTGAACGTTATCTCGTCCTCTAAATGTTTTACAGATGTGCCTGAAACTACATAAATAAAGTTGAAAGTTGTAAATGTAACTCACACACAGTAGCTGTGCATTAAAGAGATGTTTAACCTCTAGGGGGCAGAAAGACCCCAAAGCAAAGTGTCAGCCTCAGGTTTTGAGGGAACCAACAGAACCAACAGCACCGAGCGTCCTGCAGAAACACAGTTTTCAGATTTGTCACTAAACTGACACTGGTCATTTGTTGTTGCACGTCCATGAAACTGTGAGAGAAAGAAAAGAGCAGCAGAGCAAAGTTCGAGGTATAAAAAAGTTGGACTGTGACACACTTTCAAAATGTGAGCTGGGATTGGATCAAGCCGCCCACATGACCGTCAAAGGACCAGTGTACAGATGAGGGATGGATCTTTTCATTTGGTAAATATGTATTTAAATGACACTTTTCTTGTCTCGATGACCAATCAAAGCTCGTTACAGTACAGTTTTGCCATTCACACACACATTCACACCTCTGCAACACTTTTTCTATAGAACAGCCCAGCAGTGGGGTCAGTATCTTGCCCAAGGACACTTCAGCATGTGGAATAATGGAGACTGGGATCGAACCGCTGACTCTCTGGTCAGAGGACGACCTGCTCTACTCCCCCTGATATAACTGAGAACTTCAGTAACTGTCCCACTGGACTCGTCTTTATCTTTCATTACCAATGTGCCACATATACAACACTAAATTCAACCCCCGGTTAAATCTTTACATCATGTTGACATGTGTTCGCCCCCGATAAACAAATTAAATGACCAAAATGTAAATACCTGAAACCTCCGTTATGAGGACCAAATCAATGCAGGAGCCTTGGTTTCAACTCTCGGCTACTTTCCTTGATACAAGCAATATGTGTGTTTTTAAAATATATGAAAATAATAATCACAGTTTCTGACGAAGATGAGCTTTAACATCTGGACCTTTTCTAAACATCCGAGACTCTTTAAACGTTGTATTGTGGAATATGAATTCACTCTCTCTCCTCACATCATAGTTTAAATTGAGTTACACAGAACAGACGTCGCCGGCTTCATCCGCTCGATGCACAGAAACGAGTCGCAGCAGAGCAAACGCAGCCCAGATAGAGAAGTAGGACATGTGGTGGTGTGATTCTACAAAGGATCATGCTTCCTCCTTCATTTTCTGCAAAGGCCTTCATTTCATATTATGCATCGACAATGGGATATTCTATGCTGTTACCTTGGAAACAGGCATGTGCTGAGTCCCCGTGTGGAGACGGGGGAGAGAATGATCCTTTATGTGCCGGGTAATGGCAGAAAAGCAGCATGACTCTAATGTGCTCTAATGTGTCTTTTCAGTTTCACTGCTGGCGAACGGTTCCTCACAGTAAATGGATGTGAGGACGACGCTCTTCACATCAGTAATAATGTTCGTATGATTCACAGGAACTCAGGCACTTTTCTTTCTTCTCTTTTTGCTGAATGAGGTTCACTTCAGAAGTGACTGTGCACGAAGGAAGGACCTGTACCCATCCTCCTGTGTTCCTCATCCTCATCACCATCATGTACTTTTCTTCTTATGAATATTTACAGTTTGTGTTGGAGCCGCGTTTAAGTTTCTTTATATTCACATTCTTTATCGTTGTTTTTATTTGCCTTTGTGAGCAGGTTCCCTCCTCGGGTGTGAGGGCCGGCGCTGATCTGTGAGTACGGCGAGCGTGACACATGAGAGTGAAGGCGGGTGACAGCAGATACCGTCACTGACCTCAGCCTCAACGAGAGTCTCAGCAACTCATGGACTTCTGCATTTCGTTTTTCTTACTACGTTTGTTTTGCAATAAATTACAAACACTGACCCTGAAAACTCTTTGGATTCATTTTTTTAGGGATGTTTTTGCGGTGGCGGTGGTGACGGTTGCTCGCCAAGACCTTCAGCCATCACCGTGTTGACAAGACGAGAGTCTCTCGGTGAAGCTGCCTATCTGGCTCACACTACGGCCCTTCAGACACGGAGTCGTATTAGCCAGCTAGAAATCAACGTAAGACAAAATAACTTATTATCTCCTACAAAACAAGATCTGAAAACAGTTTCACTCGACGGCCGACATGTGGAAACTGTGGGAAATTTTAAACATCTCGGTACAGTTCACTTTATCTCCTCAGGAAACTCAGCAGCCGCGTGTTAGGCACTAGCACTATCGTGTACGATCACCTAAACTCTAGATCTACGCATAAACTCTCTAGGGTTGTGGCAATGGCAACCAAAACAGTTGGCAAACCCCAAAGGCCGTTGGCTCGACTCTTTACAGGAAGGACGAGGAAGTATCCTGGTGGAAAGCTCCCATCCACTCTTCAGACAGTTTGAGCCTTTGAGCTCTGGGAGGCGCTATAGAGTCCGTCTAGCAACTAAATATGTATTTAAGAAGTCCTTCATCCAAAGTACCATCAATATCCTTAACTTAACTGATTCTGAATGTATCATATGAGTTCGTCCATGTGTTTGTTTTACTAATTGCTTGTTTGTTTTTTAAGTTGTTGTTTTTTCTTGTGTTTGCAGACGACGAACTTCCACCTTGTTGGACATAAAGAAACATTCTATTCTGTTCTATTCTTCTCTATAGTCATAGACTGTAAATAACGATGGACAACAAGTCTCCGCCTCCTCCCACTTTCCTGAACTGAAGCCCCGACATCCCGGGGATGAGCGCCGCCATCTTGTGCCGTAGGAGCCAGAGTCCGAGCAGAATCAATGTAGGGGCGGAGCCTCGGCACTCGACCAATCCAGAGTCAGTCTCAGCTGTCAATCATAAGACAAAAACTTATCAGAAACACTTGAACACACATCAGAACAATAACAACTACTTAAAATGATTTAACATGTATGTAATGATTTTGGTTCATGTCCCATCCGTTAATATGAAGGAGGCTGGATGTACGAGCTCTGCTGCAGTCAGCCACCAGATGGCGATCAACATGCTTTTGCTTCACATGTGTCATGTCGTCCATCTTTGTTTCAGAGCACATCTCCATCCATGAACCTCCACCCCTCATCCTCCAGAGGGTCTCTGGGTGGAGCTGGAGCCAATCACAGCTTCCTGATATACAGTCTGTGGTTTTAATAACAGCCACGTCTTCAGGACCGACCGGACGCTTCGGTGACGTTAAGGAAAGTCGACTTGGCCCTGGGCCGTACGACGATTAGCATGCTAACGTCATTAGAAACAACAGGTATAGAAACGACGGAGCACATCAGTGTCGGCTGGAGACAGCGGAGGTGAGTAAAGAAATGAAGTTTGATGCTGAGCCTGAGCTTAAAACTGGTGAGTAAACAGCATTATTGATGGTTACACTGGGAACGAATCCCCTTTCCTCTGGAACCCACGAACATCTGGATTATTTCTGCATTTGAATAGATTCAATCAACGTTCACTCCCAGGTCAGATGAGTAGAAAGGTTTTCTATCGGCTGTGATCATAAAACATGACATTCAGGTGAACGCGATCATTTCTTCCTCTTTATTCTGACGTTATGAGGAACACTGAACTTCCGGGCGTTGGTGCGTAAATAGTCGTGAATGTTTGTGTTTTTTTATGCTTTATGATTTACATGCAACAGAAATGTTTGACGTCATATGACAGCAAGGTGAGAGAGCTTCTCAGATTCTGGTGCATGACGTCAGACAAGACGAACTTCTCTCTGGTAGCGGAGTCGACACGTTTAATAAAGCTGCAAACTTTGGTGTAAAAGAGATATTGAATGAAATATTATAGTAGTAATTGTGAATGGGTGAATGTATTTAAATGATGTATTTATGTAAACCACCCGCATATAAAAAGTCTTAAGACTTAAATACTTGAAAGTCCTAAAGTATTATCAGCAAAATGTTATTTGAGTTCCAAAGGCAGAAATTCATCATGTGAAGTATCATTTTATCAAATAATACTTTTATTAGTATCAGTGATGCATCATATCTCATCTGATGATCTTTTGTTTTATTGTAAAATATGAATCAGTAAAGTAAATAGTAAGCATTGCTGGAACATAAACTAAAATATGATTAAAGTAGTTAAGTCAAATAAAAGTACCTTTAATAAATTTAGATTAAATAAACTCTACTGCTATTTTATGTTATATTGTTTGTTATTAACTCAGCATATCTTGAAAAATAGATGTTAAATCACAGGAGGCTCCTGAATAATCAATAATATCAATAACAGCAGCATCATTAAAGTCATCAGTTCTGCTTCATGTGCATGTTATTGAAAGAACACACTCAACACCTGTTGTTATATTAATATATGTTTTATTCTTCTCCATTTTTATCATCATTAAGTTTTATTTTCATATTTGCAAATCTAAAGGTCCTTTGTGCACAGACCTGTCATCACGGCACACACACATCGGCACAACAAGGTCAGAAAGAGATAAATTCTAATCACACTTTAATCACACAATTTCATGACTTTTGCAAGGACTAGGGAAAGACGAACTATAACAATAACAAATTTGATCTTTTTATTTTCTATCCCTCCGTTGAAATCAGAATTTATAGTATGATGTGCCAAAATAAAACATACTAGTAACATGGACATTCTGAATTCTCAAATGAACAAAGCATAAATAAAAAAAGGAAATTAAAAACATGAGATATAACCATAAGATGTACAGCAGTTAATAGAATAGAGCTCTGATGAATGTGAAGTGAAGTTTTGCCATAAAGGTGCCTCTTCCCCTAACATGAAATAAAATAATCTCTGTCTTTAAATAAGAAACTGCTGACAATATAAAAATACATGGCATTGTACTGTAGTTCATTAAATAAACCAACAATTCATATATAAAATATTATATTGACGTGTATAAAAATATGCCTTACAACTTTTTGAAAAGGGTAACAGCCGTAAGCTTTTTGTCTGCCACTTCAGAACACACAGTCGACCACAAAATTTCCAACATATGTACAAACAATCAACTAATAAGCAGTCAGAACGCCATTTTGACAAATAAAATGAACAGAAGCATCCAAGATCATATTCTTATGACTATGTTTTCTGACTTTACATATATATAAGATACTGTAAGATTCAAGCAGTACTTGATGGAAATACATACTCAAAAATAAATTAATAGAAAAGAAATATTCTGTCGATTAGGTACGCTGATATCAGTGTATCTTTGGAGAGAGGGAGAGAGGACGGTGAGGGAGACACATTTTTCAAACGTCTTGTGTCACATCACCTGCGTAACAGTATTTCAGCCCACTGAGATCAGAACGAGCACAGGCAGTGTCAGCTATCCTAAAGTAAAGAGGAAAACGAAAATCTACCAGAAAGCCAGGACAAGAGCCAGGGAATATAGAGATCATTCTGAGTAATACCGCTCGGATCACTGAGGCAGTTCACGGAGAGTTAATGTGAGCATGCAGCATGTCACCGGACGATGCAGAGGACGTTGCTGCAACTGTTGAACATTCAGGCAGATGTTATTGTCGCTGTGACTGTGAGAGTGTGTGTGTCTTGCTTCTAGAGAGGACATGAACGTTAACTGTTGTGGATTTCCCATAGGAAGTGGTTTATCCCTGCTGCCTCCTGTCTAGGCAGTGTCTAGCACAAGCTAAAGCCACCCCCTCTCCCTGTGCTCCTGCTGCTCCGCCACCTCCTCCTCCTTCTCCTCCTCTTCCTCCAGGCTCAGAGCAATAGGACAGACTCATCCCTCACTCCCCATCGCATGGTAAAGTACCATCTTCGCTGGCACGTGAGGGCACGGGCGTGCCGAGCTCATCCACGCACCAGCAATGGCCACGCTGCATGCCCTTGGAGGAGCGGCACTGTGCGAGATGAAAAGACAGAGAGGGAGATTTTGAAAGGGAACGGAGGGCGGAGATCGAGTGGGAGAGTGGGAAAGGTGGTGAGAGAGGAAGAGAGAGAAAATGATATGTCATCATAGCGCAGTCCTGATTCTCTGTGCCCACAGCTGAGACGCTCCGAGGGGGAAGTGTCAGTTATTCTCAGCCCCTGTGGCCACAGACAAATCTGTGGATGCAGAAATCTGCAGTGGAGTGCAGCTCTGACAGTAACGTGCACAGTGACACCGGGTCAGTGCAGCAAACACACAGTATCACATCACATCCAACAAAGTTCCAGTGTTTCGTGTGGATTCAGGTGAATACTCTACCTGCTTTTTCCTGTAGAACCCACGGGTGTCACAGTTGGGTATATAGATGTCGCGGTCAGACTGGAAGATGGTCAGCTCCAGACCCCTCAGGACACTGTTGAGCAGTTTGCGGCAGGGTGCCTGAAAACAGCAACGCAGAGTGTGTCTTCAAACATCACCAGAGGCAAAGAGAGAGGACCTGTCTCCATGTGGAGAGTGCCCCCCCCCCCCCTCAGCTGATTGGCAGAGATCCTCTCTGATCACACAATCTGTCCATGTGAATCACAGAGGATCAGCCACTGTGATGCAGCAGCAGAGCCAGGAGCAGGGGATATGTATATTTATATATATCAGATGTCACATATTGTATAACATTATATAATCATATGGTTACACAATGCTTTGGCTTTTCAGGTCACTGGGAGAAGTGACTGTGCGTTTTTGTGTCACTTTGTGGAACTAATCGGTTTCATCTTCATCATTTGTGCGACTGCTGTCAGACATTTCAGTTCAAATGCTGCAGATCAGCTTGTAAAGTCTAAATAATCTGTGGTGGCAGCGGCAGACTTGAAACTTTCCTGATTCACATCATGCTCAATTAGTTCTGCCGCATAGCAGCGCACACATCATGCACCATAATGCATGGCTTTAGAGCAGTGTGTGTACATGCCACTGCAACACCCAAGACAGCAGAGGATCTGTGCTACTAACTCTCTACAACGCAGCTCGACATTCAACCCTCTCCAGCACGTCTGATGTGTATTTTTGAAATCTGGGTTATGAATAATGCTTGACACAAGCCATTCAGGTAAGAGTCCGTCAGCTTCACTCATCAAAGACTGTGAAATAAGAGCAAGAACTTACTTTTTCAATGTCACCGCTGTGTGAGGGATGTGGACCTGAGGGGAAACGACACAGCAGCATGAGAACGTGACAGGAAACCATCTTCAAACCACATCCACTCTCACATTTTACATTATAACATGGAGACACAGATGAGCTCTATCTGAGGATGGTCACCGAGACGCCTAATGTCCATCACTGTGTCCTTTTCACACAGTTAATCGCAGTATCTCCGTTTGAACAGTAGATGGAGATCACTGCAATGAAAAGCTGCTTGATCAGGATGTAGGTGACACTGTGACAGTTTCACATTCATTCTGAATTCTCCACAGAGAGCATGACTTGTAGGACAGATCACTGTCGTGCACACTGTCACTGAAACGAACAAATCATATAAATCTGCATTTTAACTTAAACACTGTTTCTCACTGAATGATATTCACAAATAGCCACTGAGGTTTGAATCATTTCAGATTAATGACAGGACTATGAAGACATTTTTATCCCAGTGAGCCGCTGCAGAGGAGTCTTGGATTGTGGAGGTTTGCAGATGTGGTGCACAAAATGCATCCAGGCTTAAATGTCACACACTAACTGCGCTTTCTTTTTGTTGGTGAGTGACACAGCATCACATGCAATCTATAGATATGCAGGATTCTCACTTCGTATATAATCACGTGAGGTGACTGTGACATCCTCAACAAACCACTGTGCAATTCAAGGCTACCTGCAGTTCCCATGCATGTGCATCTATAGGTGCATGCATGCATGTATGCATATGTGCATACGTGATTTCATGCACGTGTGTGTGTATGTACAGTATCTTACCTGTGGGGGGGGGCTTCTCAGTGGGACTAGTCCTGCTGTGCTTGGCGCAAATACCCCGTCCCTGCAACAGAGCCTGGAGGGGGCTGTGCTCCCGTGGTGGGGGAACACAGCGGAGCCCCTTGGCACAGCTCAGTGTGTACACACCACAGGGCTCTCCCTGGGCCAACACTGATGTGCTGCCGGCAACATTATGGTCCCTGGGGGGCCGACCTGCCCCCAGTGGATCCCTGCAGGAGGGACAGACCTTGAAGGGCCCCAAGCGGTTTGCCCCGCTCCACGATCCGCAGTGGGCAATCAGCAACAAAACAATGGCTGTTAAGTTAGAAAGGATAGGCATTTTCTGTCCAGGTCTTAGGTTCTTCACACTGTCACTCTCTATCAGTTAAATGTGGCTGATGCTATTTCTGGATGTATATTTCTCTCTCTCTCTCTCTCTCCTTCCCTCGGTCTTCCTCCTGTTTCTATACAGTAGTCTTCCTTGGTGCTTTGCCGGTTGAGTCCCCTGCAGTGCCAGAGGAGACAAATGGAGATCGAGAGAGAAACAGCAAAGCACCAGCTTTTAAAGATCTGAAAGGCGGTGATAGAGAGTGAGTGAGTGAGTGAGAGAGGGAGGGAGGGAGAGAGAGAGAGAGAGAGAGAGAGAGAGGGGGAGAGAGAGAGTGCACAGTTATGACACCTTCAGGGGCTGGGACTCAGAGAGAGAGAGAGAGAGAGAGAGAGAGAGAGAGAGAGAGGGAGGTGGCAGGGAGGGAGAGAGCAAGTGGGGGGTGGATTATGTTCCTTTCAGAAATGATCAAAATCTCTCCACCCTTTCCTGTTATATACTCACACATACGTCCTCTTACACATTAAAAGTAGTTGTCATGCTCAGATATTTGCACTTTCTTTCCAGTGGTCACAGACCCATTTGCCATGGTAACTAAAACAAATGTGCGTGTGCCTCCATCAGCGTCGCAGCTGCAATGTCATTTGCCCCAACGTGTGCACGGCTGTGTGTTTGCTCCTGGTTGAATCCTGGAGGTGGTTGTGACGGAGGAGGTTGCTGATGCTATAGAGCTTCATGTTTGGTCACATATATATCAAAGTTTGGAGAATACTGGAGGAAAGAGTTGGATGCACAAATGTTAGAAGTGTGAATTACTTGATATGTGAACTGAAACTGTGCCTCAGCTTCATCAAACCACTGCTGAGTCAGACGTGCAATGCACTGCCTCTACAGAGAGATAATCTGCTCTTTAGTCAGTCGCACTCTGGATCACATCTGATATGAACTGGACCACATCACATGTTGAAGTACGAGGGCAGCGGAGACTATTCCTCGCCAGTCGTTTGAATTGCAAGAGTAATCATCTGGATAATTAGGAGGTGGAGGAGGACTCACTTCTTCTGCAGGAATGCACGTCGAGAAGCCAGAGTGGGAGAGCTAATAATGCAATCCATCGCTCCACTCAGCCAGTTAAGATCCTCTGTACACGGGCGCCATCGTCAAAAGATCACAGCACGCACACGCACACGCACACACACACACACACACACACACACACACACACACACACACACACACACACACACACACACACACACACACACTCCCCACAGCTGCAGAGCCAGAATGTTCTGTGTGGATCATAGGGAACCGTTAGAATCACTGGTACATCATGGTTTTTTTACTGAGTTTATGATATAATACACTTTTCATTATTAATAGTGAGTTAAATGAATCTTAAATTTTAAATGATCACGAAAAAGCTTTTACGCAGTTTACTGAAGTCGTTTAACAGCAATGATGAGTGTGTGTGTGTGTGTGTGTGTGTGTGTGTGTGTGTGTGTGTGTGTGTGTGTGTGTGTGTGTGTGTGTGTGTGTGTGTGTGTGTGTGTGTGTGTGAACCAGTTGTTGCACATTAAGGGAACCTGTCTTTCTTATGGGGACAGAGTGAAGTAAATAATTCAATTCTAAATTGAAGACACGTTTTAAAGTAAGGTTAAGGTTAGGTTTGTGTGTGTGGTCCAGGTATTACTCACGTTGCGGGGACCTAAATCTTTTTACACAATCACATGATGGGGACAAAAATCAAGTCCCCATAATGTAAATCATTCAGTTTTAAGGTTAAGACATGTTTTAAGGTTAAGGTTAGTTTAATGTTGGGTTTATGTTAACCTAGGGTTAGGCAAGTAGTAACTATGGTTAAGGTTAGAGTAAGTCTCTAGCGCCCGTGTGTGTGTGTGTGTGTGTGTGTGTGTGTGTGTGTGTGTGTGTGTGTGTGTGTGTGTGTGTGTGTGTGTGTGTAAACAGAATAAAAGTGTAAAAGCAGAAATGTAAAGATCTCTGGTAGAGTCTTGCAGTTGTGCTGAGGAATGAATTCCTCTCTTATCTCGAGTCCCGTTGTCTCCAGTGTTATCTGGTTTGGCCTCGGTGCCACGAGTGACAGATGTAACATGAACTCAGAACAGACAATGAAGCACAAACAGAATTAGAATATAATCTTAGCGATGAATATCCACCATCGAGCAACAGCATGCAACTTGAAGCTTTAAGAATCAGTCATATTTGTCAGCTGGTTTGATAAGATGTCAGGTTTAATGATGTCAGCTTGAGCTGGAGGTTATGGTGACAGGCCTTCTTCACTGTTTACTGATGTTTTATTTATTTACTAATTCCAAATCTCTGTCTGTCTGTATGTGACCCACATATCTCAAGAACCGTTCGTCCTATCAGCTTCACACTTGGCAGGAGTATTGTTAAGGGCCAAGTGAGGTGCGGTGTTGAATTTGGTGCAATTTGAACATGTGATACGTTCAATTTTGATCAAATACGAATAAATAGGTGACCAGCGTGACTGGGACTCATCAACGTAAGTGATGTAGTCGATCCTCCTGACAACCGTGTGTTCACGACAGCTACGACTGATTCTTTACCATCTTCTTTGTGCAGCAGGTCTTTACTTTCCACAGCTCAGCTGAAGGTTACTCTTGCAGTTTGCTTGCAGCTTTATTTCTGCAGTTTGACCACAGAACAAGCAAACAGGCAGTTTTAGAACAGGCACTGCTGTAGCCTACCAAACCATAAATGGATTAACTGATAATATTATCTTCAGATTAATTGATAAAGACGATAAGTGCTAGGTGTTTCCTGACTTGTGACGTGAACGGGAGACACAGACGTACTTAGTGGACAGTGCTTGCTGGGACTCGGGACTACGTGAGGCCCTGACATCAGCAGCTTGTTGCTCTGATTCATCTTCATCAGGAATCACCTGCCGTCTCGTGTTCCCATGAGCTCTGGAGCTCTCGTCTGTTTCCACATATCAGGAGAATGTTCCAAGACCCACGCCAGACCAACGGGAGCTGCCCTGGATTATTCATTTTTCCTTCCTCCTCCAGGCAGCCGCACACATGATATCTTCCTGGTCTCTGCCTCGCTGGCTCAGGTCTGTCGCAGAGAATCTCTCTGCTGCCACCTCTGCTTACAACACATCCCTGGTCCTCACAACCCGTGTGTTGGGACACCAGGAGAGACATTTAACTCAAGAGGTAATTTATACTTTTACGCCATTACAGTTAGGAGGTTTTTTGTTTTGTTTTTACTCTACTATATTTATCCGGAGCTTTATTTAATAGTTGATTTACAAGTAAAGATTTCTTTTTTGCTCACAAAACATCGAAAGAGCTTACAAATTACTAGATTGGCAGAACATGCCAAGGCCTCCGCCAAGGCCCATAACCTTAACCTGAACCTAACCAAACCTTACTAGACCCTAAATCTAAACCTAAACATACCCATAACTTTAACCTAGACCTAACTGTACCTTCAATCCAAAGCTACCCATAATCATATTCTAAACCTGAACCTAAACTTAAACACACCCAAACTCTAACCTGAACCTTCTTCTTCTTTTTATTCTATTTGGCAGACCAGACGCTGCAATGGCGTGTTGCTGCCCTCTACTGTAACCGTTATGTGTTTATACTGACCAATACTGTGCAGATAGTCCATCAGTCCACTTCATTCTGGTCCAGTTATCCAGGTTTAGTAGATCACAGTAAAAACTGTTTCTCCAGTTGCTCTGAACCGTTTCCTCCTTTGGGACGAACACTTCTTACTTTGGATGAGGATCAGTTTTACTGTCTCTGAGTCTCCGCACCTACATTTGCCATCTGGGTGTTTAACCAGCTTTGACCGAAAATAAAGTGGTACCTTTAACTTAAAAATAATCTTACCCTAAACCTAAACTTACCCCTAGCTTTAATTAAACCTAAAAATACACTAAACCCAAACATAACCTAAACATGGCTCTAATTTGAACCAAAACTAAAAACTAATCTAAATCTAAACATACTCCTAACTTTAATTAAACCTAACTATACACTAAACCCTAAAATACCCACAACCTAAACATGGCCCTAATTTTAACCCAGACTAAAAACTAAACCCCTAACCTCAACATACCCCTAACTTTAACCAAACCTAACAATACATTATCACAAACAAACCCATAACCTAAACTTAAACCTAAACATGGCCCTAATTATAACAAAAACTAATAACTAATCTCAACCTACCTGTACACGTATCCTAAACCTTCTCTTAACCACACACACACACACACACACACACGGTGCCACAGGATTGGCTGGATTCTCGTCGCCACTTCTCACGCCTCGCTGTGATTGGCGCACGGGCCCGTGACGTCAGTGCGAAGCGCCGCACTGCAGTTTGTAAAGTTTGCCGTGTCGCCAGCGGACCGATGGACAGAAGTGCGTCTGTGTCCCGGTAAACGACCGAACACCAGGTACGTGTCCCCGGCGATGTCTCCGGCGATGACCCCGTGTTGTGTCCACCGCTGTTAGAATCCACCTCCCGCTCCCTGGTGACCACGGAGACTCGGTCTGGAGCGAAGGAGCTAGCACGTTAGCTGCTAGTGATGCTAACCCGTCTCGAGCTCTGAACCGCTCGAGACGGACCGTTTTCTAAATGCTGTTAAATGACCAGTCAGCCATTACCCGCTGTGGGCAGAGGGGTTAGCATGTAGCTGTCCATGCTAACATCAGGGATCTGCACCGGCAGCTCGCGGGTTTCAGGTGTTAGCTCTCGAACCCTGACAGCGTTAGCTGGATGTAAACAGTGGCACGCCCACTTTCCCCCCTCGCGTTTTAATGTTGGACTGAAGCTGAGCAACAAACCTAAACCAAGAATTATTCAATATAGTTTTCATCACTAGCAATATAACAAAAGCCCAATACATTTATATATATATATATATAAATATATATATAAATATAAATATATATATATATATAAATATATATATATATATACAATGAGGAAGTATAACGCGTTGTTACACAGTGTGAACACACTGTTGATCAAGTCAATCAGATTTTATGTGTATATCCCATAATCAGTAATCACAATGTGTCTCCCAGATGTTAACAAGGTGCGACGTCCTCTGTTCTTCCCCCTCAACACGAGTAAAACCACCAAAAAAACTCCTGTTCACTGGAGGGAAAACCCTCAGAGACCCCAGAGACCTCAGAGACCCCAGAGACCTCCGAGACCTCGTGTGAGGATCCGTCTCCCAGGACGGACTGAAGTTCTATAGATTAACTTACATGTCTTTTGGAAGACGCTTTTATCCAAAGCGAGTGACAATTAGTGCTTTCAACATCTATGAGGGGGGTTCAGTGTGTTGCCCAAGGACACTTTGGCATGCAGATGTTGAAGATAGAGGATTGAACCGCCGACCTCCTGGTTGGAGGACGACCACTGTAGCCGCCCAGATGTCACGTGTAACTGAACACATCAACAATTAACAGTATTTACAACATTGATTAGAAGAAACAGTTTGTATGAATTGAGGAGTGTTTGTCAGTAATGGTAGAATATGTGAGGAGGCGTATTGTATGTCAGGCAGAGTTGATGTGATCACAACAGGCAGGATCCTTGAATCCACGATGGCCGAGTGTTGGTCAGTCTCTACTAATAAAGAAGATTTTAGAACCACACAGCCTAAATCAGTCTTTATACTAAAAGGGATAGTTCACAGAAAAATGAAAATTCACTCTTTATCTACTCACCACTATGCCGATGGAGGGGGGGGGGACATAAAAGAAAACACAACATGCCTCCATACGGCTCCTGTGGTGTCATCCAAGTTTCTGGAAGCACCGAGATACAAATTCGACAATCCCTTTTTTAAGCCTAAGGGTCCACTACCAGAAGCAGCGATGCTAGCGGCTGTAGCGATGCGAACGTGCACCCCGAGCGTGCACTTGGGCGAGCGTGTGTGCGGTTTTCCTGTGCGTCCTTGTTAACGTGCGTCCGAGGAGGATATAATAGGACATTTAGTCTTAAAACCTGGTGGAAATGAGTCGTTTTGAGTCCAATATGAACGCCGGAGCTTACGTTGTATTAATATCTGCTGATATTAACCTTTTTATTCCAGACATAATTCTTTGGGCCATATCGTCTCTTCCTATGTTGGATTATTCTTTCTCCTCAGAAGGTCCATACGTTGATTTGTCTGTGGAAACAATATCAACACTGAATAGTGATTGGTTCTATATTCAAATGGGTAAAATCTTCATAGCAGCTGCACAAAATTCATTTAGTCCCTCCTGACTCCTCTTTCTTTTACTTGTTCACACACACACTCTCTCTCTCTCTCTCTCTCTCTCTCTCTCTCTCTCTCTCTCTCTCTCTCTCTCTCTCTCTCACACACTCACACAGGACACACCCGTAAACTCAAAATGGGTAAAAACAACATCATTTCGTGACGTACATGTTTATTTGCATACAAAGTGTGGGAGTGAGATCCGATCGCAAGAGATCAAAGGAGACACGATCAGTACGCATTTGGATGTCAGGTGTGAATAGACCAACTTGAGCTGTCCATTCCTGATGGGATCTCTCAGGATGAATGTGAAAACCAGGTCTGAACTGGGCCAGAGTTCGATGTGTTAGTGTTTTTTACTAAAGACATCACACAAGTCCTGTGACAATAAATCAAATGCTGTCATCAGAAACAGTGTTGTTTGTGCACACTGACTTTCTGGTTGTGCGTACACACAGCCCCAGGACTGATGTTCAGGAAGATACACATGGACTCATTGCTGAAAGCATATTCAGTTTATAAAATAAGCGAATATTATCATCATATTATCTTGAACCAACGGACTGCAGCTATGCTTGTCTCAGACCCACTGGAGCTGGAGTGGCGTCTTATGAAATGCTTTTCAAGGTTTGTTGCTTCACTGCAGTATTTCAACACTGAATTGAGCAGCTGCCTTTTGTTGAATTTTTTTCCCTGCCCTTGTTCGTTGTTAATCCAAAATATGCTGACACGTCAACTACACAGCTGTAGAGAGTCTCTGCTTTATTATGGCTGCGTAACCATGAAGCCAGGACCTTTAAACTAGAGCCAGAGTAACGCTGGTGTTAATACCTTATTGCAGATGTATCAGTGTTAGTGTAGGTGAGTCAGAAAATGTTAAAGTAGGTTGGAGGTGTCACCGCACGTATTCTGTCCAAAAGAACAAGTTCATTTTTATACTATACTGTTTATTAATACTTAGCCTGTCACGTGTCCAAATCAGACCAAATTCTACGCTGCACAAGTATGAGGGAGAAAGGTTGACTGGTTCTCGAGGTGAGACACAGACAGGCAGACAGGTTTCTGTCACTGTAACAGGCAGGAAACACTGCACAGCCGGCTGAGCTGAACGGTGAAGAGCTCATTTTTTTTGATGGACCCGTTCTTGTTCATTTAGATGGATGACATCAATGTACTACACCACAGATGCCTCCTGAATCTAAGGCGTCGAATCAGAGATATTGGGGATGGGCGCCCGGCACAGGAGCGATACATGAGGCTGCAGAAAGACGGAGACGCACTCAGGTCAGCCTGCTGTTCAAGTTTCACGGGCTGCGCAGAAACCCTGAAAAAACCGTTTTATAGATACATATTCATTTATTAACCATTTATGCTAATTGTCTGTTTATTTACTTCTGTGTTTTTATAAATTAAATGTATATTTTTTTAACCAGCAGCCTGTCAGAGAAGCTTTGACATTACTGGTCAATACACAACTTTTTTCGTGCACCATGGCGCATTGAACGTGACTGTGCACATTTGGTGTTTTGGTGACAGGATGCGCCTGGCACATCTGGAAACAGGGAAGGATGGAGATGTACTGGGTGTGTTGGCGGCAAGGATTGACCAAACCAACCAGACATTGTTTTATACTTCTCTTATCCTTCCCTTTGAGGAGAGTGCGCACCGAGCGACAGTGTCGTGTCACTTTGGTGAGGGCTGACTGCATGAGTCTCAGAGAGAGAGGAGGGAGGGATGATCTATCTCCTGTTACAAACAAATTTAATTTCTTAGGATAAACTTAGTTAAATGGAAAGATACCAGTAATATAACGATGCCTGTTTATCCCGCCGCTAACACACTGAGTACATCTCAATTTATCCCCATTTCCAGATGCGTCAGACATGCGATCGCGCTGATACTGTTGTTGAGACTGTTTGACAGGATGAGGCCGTTCTTCCAGACGTGTTTCTGATTCAGCAGTTGAACCAATAGTCACCTATTGTTAACCTGTGATTTCTTCTCTTTAGTTACCAAGGGAACTCTGAAGAAGTGGGTTGCTATGTGGCTGGCCATCCTCTATCAAAGGGAAACTGTTACTTCGAGGTAAGACACATTGAAACTGATGCTGTAAATCTCTCCGTAGCGCCTCCCTGAGCTCAGAGTTTCAAAGTGGCAGGAGACTCCTCGCTTTCCTCCTCTTCCTCTCGGTGAAGAGTTGGGTCAAGGGCTTTTTGAGTTTGCTCACTATTTAGCTTGTCATCGACACAACCCTGGAAAGTTTGATCTCTGCTCTGCAGCTTATGTGACCGTATCTCGCAGGAAGATAAAAAGTTATAACACTTTGCACTTGTACTTCTAAAATCTGACTCTGAGGCCACTGCGTCTTCTTGGGAGATAAAGTGTCTGTGAGCATTTCTTAAAAAACATACTCTGTGTGTTCAGAGAACCTCACCTGGGAGTCAAAAAGTGAAACATAAAGATGTTTCAAATTTTGCACAGTTTCAACAAGTTGGCCAGCAAGTGAAACTACTGCTCAGTGTTTCCGCTGATACCACTTTAACGTGGCGGCCCTGCCGTGGCAAAAATCTTTGCAGCCACAGCATAAAAAAAAAACGGGAATAATATCAAAACAAAGCAATAAATAATCTAATCCCATGCCTTGGTTACAGAGGTGGGTAAACAGAGCAGGCATTTAGTTAGGCGGGGCAAAGACTCATCTATCCTCACTCCTTCAGTTCAAGATGGGTTGTCTTCGCTCTCATCCTGGTTCCCTTTCAGTAACACCTGAGCTCACCTACTCTTTTCTGTAGCTGCCGTAACACGATGTCGGGGATTGCTGTCGAGTGAAGCAGTGGAGACGGGTGAACTGTGACTTTCCCGGATCAATAAACCAAACGTTGTTAAAACACAAGCGAAAACCTCCTTCTGGTATTCGTCTGGCAAGTTGGGACCTTTGCCACCATGTGTAACCTCTTGACCCACAGGACACCCTCCAGAGAATGTCTGTGGAATTGGTCGCGGTGAATCCTGCTGTGATCTCACATCGAGTTTTTTTTACTAGAGAAAATCCGTAGAAAGTCCAGAGTCTCTCACTCAGACTTGATTTGCGTTCTCGCATACAAGCCCCATCCAGAACGTACAGAGGTTTCTCCGGAGTCCAGTGCATGTCTGAAAGCAGCTCATGCCTTCATTTGGTCAAGATAGGCATCGTATTCTTATTAGGTTGATTATTATATATTCTTTGTGCATCGTTACTCGATGTGATTGCATCAAACTGCTATCTGTAACTTTGTTATTCACAGTATGATAGGCCCACATACCGTCATCCCTGGTTGTGCCCAAGATTGCTTTTCCATCCAGCCAGCAATTTTATCCCCTGGAATCCCATTGCTGACAATTTTCTCAACTTCATATTAAATTCTCAGTGCCCCCCCACAGTCCCAGTTCACCAGTGCAAAACCACTACCTCAAAAATGTCCTAGCTCCATTGGAATGAGGGATAGGGTGTGGGTTAGGTGGTATCTCTGAGCACAAAGATTAGTCTAACACACAGTGTTTTTCAGCAGACTGGCAGAAGGAGAAAGCATTGGACCTTTATTAGAGCAAAGCTCCTACAGCCACTATCAGGCCGCTGTAACCGTTTGCATCCATACAGTAGAGGGAAGAGGAAAGTATCCTGGTGATTTAGCACCGGAAAAGTAGCAAGAGTTCAGTCGTAAATTAGGTGCTGAGGTGCAGAGTGTTCTTTATGAGGCAGCTCCTTTGTGGATGGTGCGTGTCATGGTAGACCTTGTGACGTTTGTTCAGGAGGCTGCAGGTGAGGCAGGCGGTCGCTCTTGTCTTGGCTTCAGGAGGAAACATTAGGCCATACGTTATCCAGGGAGCCTACGTCATTCTACCGGGCTGCAAATAGAAACCAGACAGGACCACGCTGCATCCGAGTCCTGTAGCCACACCGAACTCTCCTGATTCTCTTCTCCCCCTGTTCCTTTCAGATTGCCTCCTCTAGATGGGAAGCACTATTTCGGGCACATGATGGAACATTTCAGATTTGTTTCACTCGACTCGACTACGAGCTAACAATGTAGTTTGACCTTTTTTTTTATCAGTGCTGTGAGGAGTTCCTGATTTGTGCCAGATGTGACATTTCCTCTAAATATGATGTCAAACTCTCATCTGACCTCCAGATCCCTTTCTCTCTCCTGCCTCAGCATGCAAATCGTTAAGATAACAATGGTTATATTTAAATGAGAATCACATTTGGAGCCTCGCAGGTCCCTCTGACATTTAAACAAGAGGATTTTAGTGTGGTCATTACCCAGAGTTTCATGCTACATTTTTCTCTACTTCGTGACGCACATGCTGTCAGTTTCCCAGATATCTCTAAAATTTGGGAGCATTTATTCTCATAAAGGTCAGGCTTCTGTCGACATATGCGTCACTGCTATCCTCGTGTTTCTCCCTCGTTCTGCTTTCACAAGGAATCCATTTCACGTTTGTTGTCAGTGCTGCTGCACTTTCTCCAGTTTTTGTCATCAGTCCTCCCCGAGCCCAGCTCAACATCTGCAGCATTCCACTCATTTTAATAGCGTTGTTTGAAACATTAATGTCAACATAACTGAACGGCTCATCGGTGAGCACATTCCTGCTCTTTCATAATCTAAGTCATCTCGCATGCTCTTTTTATTCATGGTATTTTAGCAGTTGAGGTGTGGACGTGGGATCCCGCCAAGGGAAAGAATTCACTCCTCACACAGCGAAGGTATGATGTCTGATCCCTAAATTGACAAACTGGAAAGGAATCGATCCTGGAATCTTTAGTCAGGGAAACACAAGAAGTTTGGTTTCATGTGCCAGGAGCCGTCGAGCAGGAGCAGTGATTCGGCTGGTGAAGGAGGAGGTGAATAATGAAACACGCAGGTGAAGTGGAAGACGTGAGGAACGATGCAGAAGAAGTCACCAACGAAGGAAGGAAACAGACACAAACAGTTACTCTTCTGTACCTGATTATTACCTAATTATGATCAGGTTGTTATGGTTACTGTCCTTCACCCATTTCTGCTGGGTCATGTGTCTGTGATTGGGTTTAATTGGCTGGTTGGTGTCGTGTCAGGGGGGAGGAGTCTATTGTGACGCTCTTCCTGCCGCCATGTGAGCTCTGGATGTTTCATGTGCAGCTGTTAACTATTGACTGTAAATAAAGATGGACGACGCGTCTCCATTTCAGGGTCACTTACGCTGATGAGTCCCAGCCGCTGCTGCCTCAGAGTCGCCTGAGTTATTCAAAGTTTATTAGTATTTAACGTTTAAAGTGTCCAAATTACACAAAAGTCTACACTACACTTACTTGGGCCACGGACAATCCTCATGCCAAGTGTGGAGCCAACAAGATTAACGGTTCTGGAGATTCCTGGAAGTAGTAGATCGACCATCAGCACCACAATTTCTCCTGTTCCTGGATATTAGCACTCTACACATTTGATTGTTCTCATAAACATTATGACTTGAATTCAGTTCAAAGTGATAAATTCCTGGATCCAGCCCTTCGTCTGGTTCTGTGCCAAAAGTCAGTGAGTTCTCTTTCTGTTCGTTCTCCACGCTGCTTCCAAGTTTCAAGAAATCTGGTTCAGTAGTTTTTGCGCCGTCAGGCAGCAATAGAGACACGGTAGACATTTTTCTATTGTCACACAAAATGTGTTCATATCAAACAGCCCTGTATGTAGTGAGACCAGTACAGTAGCACATCTCCACTATGTGTAGAGTCAGACTTTGGTTTGGATAAAACTCTGCACACATCAGAGTAAAATGTGACCAGCTCCAGCTGTGAGTTGATTGAACTGGTACTGGTCTTAGGCTGCTTCCACACTTACACTTTTTCGTCTGAAAACGCATCAACTCTGCTGCAGATGCGTCCGGTGTCCGGCGTCCACACTACCGGAGTCGAACAGCTGCTGAAATGGAGAAGTTTGGAAACGCTGCTGGTTCTGTTCTAGTTTGAAAACTCTGGGGCTGCGTTTGAGTCTGGACGGCCAGAAACTGAGGTGATGGAAACTATGAGGTAGACGCACACAGACGGCTGCTGATTGGCTCTTTTCGATGATGACGCAGCCCTCGCTGATTCGTCAGGCTCCTATCACATGACCCCCTGCCGAAAGAAAACAACTGACATTGGCCTCAGCTCCCATAATCAATTACTACTGTTGCTGACCCTGTTGTCTTTGCTAACTTTGCTAACATTTTACAATGAAACAACTATTAGAGCCGTCTGTTTGCTCCGGCACATTCACGCCCAGTGCACGTGGGTGGATCCGTAATATGCGTTTTCACGTGTGTTAGTGTGGACGAGGATCAAAACAGAGCCAAGGAGTCTGAGAGCCGAAACACTGGTGTAGACAGAGATTGTTTTAGTTAGAAAATTACGTTTCCAAACAAAATGTAATAATATAGATGTGGCCTAGTTACAGTGTTTTCTCTCTCTTTGTGTGTGTGTGTGTGTGTGTTTGTTATAGGTGACGATAGTGGACACAGGGGTGAGGGGAACCATTGCTGTGGGCCTGGTGCCTAAATTCTACAGGCTGGACCACCAGCCTGGCTGGCTGCCATACTCTGTAGCTTACCACGCTGACAACGGCAAGTAAGTCAAACCACAGTCATCTATACACTACAGTTTCTTGCATGGTTTGGGAAAATGGATTGTGGCCTGTTGCTGCTGCATCCACATATAACCGCAATAGTAATTCCGTATATAATTCTCCTTAGTTCTTGCTTTTGGTTCTTACTTTTTCTTGCTCCAGCATAAAGTACTTTTGATGCAGGGATAATGGCTCCGAACCCCACAGGCCTCAGAATTGTTTGTCTGGCTTCAATTATACATTTTCTTTCTTTATAGATTTACATCACTTTCTTTTTACTACTAATAATTTGAAAAATATTGAACAGTGCACATCAGTATTATTCAAAGTGACGTCTTTAACGTACTTGTTTGGTTTGACCATTAATTTAAAGTCAAAAATATCTAATTTGCAATAAAAAAGCAAAGAGAAAGGAAGCAAGAATTATTGTTGTTGTCAAAATCTTTAATTTTCTCAAGATCTTGTTATCAATTAATCTGCTAATTGTTTGTGATTTTGGTGATTTAGAAATTGTAAATTATTTACAGCCCAACAGTTCCATTATTAAACCACATTTAAATTCACTAGATCCTGATTTGGGTTTGGATTTGACACTAACAGAAACCAGTTCCCTAAACATGTCTGATATTCTCTATTCTCTGAGAAATCAATTTAAAATTGAACAATGTGAAAGACAGTAAAAAGATAAATCCAGAATCCATAGTAATTGGGTTCTTCCCCAAACAACACTGCATCTTTCCAAGTGTCTAATGAACTAACAGACAGAAAAACAAACGAATGCAGACGAAAAACATCACGTCCTCGATAATAGAAAGTGAAAAACAGATCAGCATCAGCCCCCTGATCAGGTTTCTCATCAACATGTGATGTTTACTGTTGAATGTAAAGTTCTGCACCACATCCTTCCACCAAGTCTCATGATGATCCCTCCAGTGGTTTTTGAGTCCTCCTCCTCACAGACAGAGTCAGAAGAAAACATAGGCTCCTTGGCGGAGGTGGCCCGGGCTTCTGATACATGCCGTAGATACTTATTTGACCCAAACTGGGTGCTAAGCACTTTCACTACGTGCTCTGTGTTTAGCGTCATGTTTAGGACTGGATTTATATTCGCGGTCCGCTGTAGATATTTCAGCATCCGATTTCACCCGTTGATGGCACCGCACACTCCTGCAGCATTAGGCAGATGTGTTGTACATTATCAGGCCATAGCAGTCGCCGTAATTATATGGCTCAAAGTGTGTTTACATATTTCTTCACTAGGTCATTCAAGGAGAGCAGATAATGAGGTAAACGTATGTAAAAGTGAACTGTGTGGGATGAAGGTCAGAGGTCGGCCTGCTCTAAACACGGTGTTTGTTCCTCCTTTTCTTTATTCGCTCATCCAGCCTCTCACACAGCTCGTTCCCCCAGAACAGTCAACTTCAGTTTTTATTACAGATGGTTAATATACTCATTATATATTTGATGTTGTTTGGTGACAGTGGAAAAACCTTTGACTTCAGCAACATTAGCATTTTGTTCAGTTCTTCCAGTTAATGAGGGAGTTTCTCTTCATTGTGATGTAAAGAGACTTGAGATTATATATATTATGATAATGGAAGTTTTTCTAACAGCTACATTTGGTTTTGCACGACTCTTAATCAGTCGAGCGATACATGAAATTAACAAAGAAAATGTATGATGTAGTTTTGATGAGTAACAATTATTCAACCCCGACATAATCAATAAACAAATGGCTTCTTTTTTTTTGCGATCATCACTGACACCGTCACTTTAAACCAATCACTAGGAAAATAATGATGATTGACTCTTTATTTTTAACAGTAGGAGTAGGAGAGGAGACATAGAGCAGCAGCAGTGAGATGTTCTTCTCCTCTCTCCTTCAGACTGTACAATGGAAACCCTGTGGGGCAGCAGTTTGGACCAAAATGTGCCCGAGGTGACCGCGTTGGCTGTGGAATACACTCCGAAAATACAGAAGCAGGTTTTTCAACAGTCTTTTTCACCAAAAACGGCAAAGAGGTAAGTGTTTCGACGTGGTGGCGTCCGTGTTCGCCCTCTGTGTGTCTTCACTCACTGTTTCTTCTCTCTCCCGTTCAGGTGGGTTCAGTGGAGGTTCCTGTGTTGGCTGAGGGGCTGTTCCCCGCGGTAGGGATGCACTCCATGGGGGAGGAGGTGAAGGTTGACCTGCAGGCTGAGTGGTTCCTGGAGGAGGATGAGAGTATGATGATGGTTGACAGCCATGAAGACGACTGGGGTCGGCTTTACGACGTCAGGGTGAGCGGAACGGTAAGAAGGAGAAAGAACTCTCTATTGGCTAATGGAGTGCTTCTACTTTTTTTGGAAATTTGTATTCCTCACGCTCGGGCCCCACTGGGTGCGTGTGCGACAGCTGCGTCACGGACCTGCTGCAGCTCATGTGCGTCTGCTGTGTCTGCTGCAGAGCTGCTACATGAGGTTTCTGGTACGACAACTGTATTCCCTTGAATAAAAGTAGCCTATGTTCTCAACTCAATGACAGATCTCTCCAGTATGTAACTGTGCATCTTCTGGTTCTGCAATAACAACAACAGAAACCTTGTTAACACTAATTCAACGCGCGCTGCTCACACATCCACTGTGGCCCAGACGTTACTGAGAATTACATAAGACGAGTATCACTTTCATCTTTTGTGATTACGAACAGTTCTGTGTTTAGCTTAGAACTAAGATTTGCGGCATAACAAGATAGATGATGGAACATAACATGAAATATCAGACATTTTCCTATCATCACATATCACTCAGCCCAGTGTGTTAAGTAATTGTATCAACCACCTTGCTGCTATTTTCAGAGTTGTTAAACACAGCTGAATAGCCTTGTAGGGACGGGTGGATTTTGCTGAATGCACATTGTATATTTTGTGTGTTTTTCTTGCATACGTGTTTGGAATGGGATCGGTTGAATCTGGGCTTTTGTTTAGATTAGAAAATATCTTTTATTCAGTCCCACAATGCCTTGTTAAAGCAGCATTCAAAATATATAAAGTGAGAAACGAGCAAATGGAAAATATAAAAATAGGAACAATGTAAACACGACAGAAAATACAAAAGTAGTAATTATATATACAATGTAAACGGGCTCTGTACCCTTTTGTTTTGTGCTCTTACAAGATCATTCATCTGCTCGTGGTTTCACATATCCCTCGTTGTTGACAGCCGTGCTTAATGCTTCAGGGAAAGCTCGAGACACAATAATTGAAATTTAAATTATTTTGTCTCGTCCCATCATCGTCTTGCCGTGACTGGATTTGGGTCACCTTTGTTTTTGCAGGTTGCTTCATGACATCAGCTCAGGGATTTTCCTCCGAGTTCTGTGTAGACACCAGGTTCAGTAACAAGATAAACAGCAGACTGTCAGGGAAGACGTTGAGTCTCTCGTCTTTCATTCCCTCTTTGCTACTTCATAGTTGGGGATTATGCAACAGTTCAGATCAGTTCAACAGGCAAATCAACTTTCAGATCTTAGGCACACAAGCAGGGTGACTTTTATCTGCAGATAGAGATGCATATGAATCTTAAGACGTGTCTCGTTCAAGGAACCATCATCAGCTTTTGGTTGCCACATTGTAATCACTTTAATTGCAGTCATAATTTGTAGTCCTGTGTGTTATTATACCATTATACACCAATTAAACCTAATGAATTCTAATTAAACCTAATTCACACTACTCACTGCTTTTGGTGTAACTCAGAGACCTCACACGCTATAACAGTTGTGTGTTTGGTGAACTAATGAACACGCGTTTAATATTGATGGCTCCACCGTGCTTTACCTGCTGTGACGTGTGACGTCTCATCAACTAGTTGCCATGTGTTTGGTGCTTGGGGGGGGTGTATACAGAGCTACTTGAGAAAATACAGCTGAGTGGAGCTGAGACCTGATATAAACTAGAAGGACACTCAGGGAGCACGTATCACTGCCAAGGCCCAACAGTCTCCTTATGAAACCACATTTAAATTCGCTAGATCCACATTTTGTTTGGATCTGCACCGAATCACACATCAAGTTTCGTGGTAATGTGTCTTGTAGTTTTTGCGTAATTCTGCAAATGATCTGACCGACAGAAAAAGCAAACAAATGAGGATGAAAGGTGATGATAGTGATGTATCGGTGATGGACTGACATCTGTCTATAGTTTGACTTGATGTGATAAATGCCTAAAGGTACTCTGCTTGTTACAGGCTGTGGTTCAGAAAATACATTTCACATTCATTTTCACCAGTGACGTTTCAGAAAATCCTAAAAAGAGTTTAAAGTCTGGAACCAGGCCGACTAACCACCAGATGAATTGTGACCATAAAACTAGATTCAGAGCAAAGAAATATTGGAAAATGGAAAAAAGAACGACTTCCAGTGATTCTCTTCTTTAACCTTGTTGTTTGTTGTTATATATTGTGTGTTGTCTGTTTGTGATTAGTGTTTCATGCTGTGTAGTATCATAGTATTGTAACACTGAACCATCCAATCATAGCCGGCTAGTTTTCGTGGTGTGATAAACATTTCCATGGTGACACCGAGCTCCATCGGTCAGAGATGTCACTGTCACACCTGAGGATTGTGGGTAGGGTAGTTCTTCTCCTCAACATCAATAATAGAACACGTTTTTCTTAAACCTCAATTGATATGATCGGAACTTGTGACTTCTACAGGAGAAATGTTTTTGCTGATAATCATATCTCTACAGAAAATCAATGCTGGTGAGCTCTATAGTTTTGATTTAAACACAACTTTACTTTGTGATGATGACTTCATCTACGTGCCTCATGAGAGGTGTTTCTAATACTACTTATTTCAGGACCTTTGTGTTGCATTGCATCGCACACTATAGAGTTATTTATTTTTCTGTGCACTGTAATTACCTCCTGCAAGCCTGATCAGGTTTCTAGTCTCTCAGCTGTGTCAGATCAGGACACTTCTTCATCTGGTGATGCAGCGAGGGAGGTTAGGCTACTTATTGTGTTTGTGGAAAACGGTACAGGAATGTTTTTGCCTTCTCTGTCTGAGCAGCTTTGACTTCCATCCTGCTCCTGTTCTAGTTATTTCTGTTAGGTAGTTTTGTCCGATTTTGCAGCAAACTTGTGTCGAGTCGTATTGTTCCATTGACTTCGCAATTGCACTGTCTCTAAAGTTCCCTTTGCGTTCGGCCCGAAGACACAGTTAGGGTTTGTCTATGATTCTGTCAGAACTAGTTCACAAAAGCGAAAAATATGAAAAAGATACTTGATACTTCAGAATTAATAAACGAGAGGCTTCCCTCTTTTAGACCTAAAAATGAAGACGGACTCCTTCACCGTCGCCAGTAGAGTTTGCCTTTATGTTCTTTTCTGGTGAGACATGTTGGACGTCATGAAAGCACAGGAAACTGAGAAGCTCCCTCACTCGCTGTCTCTGTTGTATCTTGCACGATATGAAGAAAAAAACTAAATCACAGTTGCTCATTGTTACCAAGGATTAAAAAAAACATTAACGCTCATGGCCACATCCGGACATTCAACGCGTGCATTAACGAAAAGATGCAGCATCAGCGTCTAGACTGTTGGTTTTATTTTGTCTTTAGCCACAAATGAATATGAATCAGCGTCTCCCACTGAATTTATTCAATCTATGGTGGTTACAGGGTTGTTTTCACTCTGAGTGACAGGTGCACAGACTAAGAGTGAAAGATAAGTTCTGGCGTGAGAGTAAACTGCATTGGTGCCCCAACTGCAGCTGAAGCTATGAGGTCTGAGTGTCTGTGTGAACGGTAAAAACATTATGGGCCATAGCGCGAGCGAGTGGTAGTGCGAGAGCGTGACAGCACGACAGCACGAGCCACACGCGTTCATAATGAAACTGCGGTGGGACAAACTAGAATATGGCAAGTTGACACATATTTCCTCTTCGCTCCATCCAACAGAGACATTTCACCTGAATCCAGAAATGGGAACCTGATGGTGTCACTAGAAGTAAAAGTCAGGTGATCACAAACGTCTTTAGTCTTCGTCCTCCTGTCACATTAAAGTCGTTTAACGATTCAGATATTTCACCCTGAACCAAATGGTGGACCAACCTGCTGACACAGCCAGCTAGCAAGGCTAATTAGTCTCTTTGTTAAATAGCATAACAGATTTTTTTCCACCTTTTGCTTCGGGCCAAATTCAAGCGTCGCACAGTGATTAATAATGACCGACATTTGGCAGAGTTCAGGTGCAGGGTTGTTTTCTCAGACACAGACTAAACTATGATTCAAGTAGCTTCTATCAGCCACGTGAATGGTGCTCATTGTTGGAAACAACTTTGTCATCAGATGTATCAGGGCGCCGCATACCCGCCACTTTACAGGAGTGAACTGTAACACCTTTGTTCTGTGTTGAGGTGCGAGCTCTCATCGGCCCCTGCTCCCACTTCACAAACCACAGGACGACAGGCCGGTCTCTCATCGACCCGGCGGAGGTGACGCTCAGGCCGTGTGATAAACGTGCGTCTCCTCGCACACAAACATCCGTCACACGACATACAGCGCCGAGGCCACCGTCTTCTCCGAGAGCAGATGAGAGGGATGATTCAATTAGCAGTCTTGCTCTCTGTTTTTCTGTCTGTCTCCCTTTTTCTGTTTTTCTGGACCGAGGAGTGGCAATGGCATGAGACGTGTTGCCAGAGCCAAGTGCCTGGCAGCCCACCAGGTTGTAAAATTTCAATAAGTGGAGTAAGGGGACTCCAAGGAATCTTCCACTCTTTCTTATGTGGTTGGAGGTTTTCACAGCTGGAGCGCCCGGCTGCACGGTTGGCCCGACAGTCCAACACTGATTTCTTTCTCTTCTCTCCTTTTTCTTTTTCTCAGGTTTTCTTTTTTTCCTAATGAGCAAGCAGCCATTAGCCTCCAGGTCCGTGATGTGGTCTCTATTGTCAGGGTGATAACAGTCAAACAGATAAGGTTGTCAAGTCCTGACAAGTTCACCCTGGAGACAGGGAAAGCTGTGGGAGTTGTAACAGTAGCTGCTCCCTGTAACCACAGAGGCTACACTCACGTTTGAAAAAGGCGTTTTCAAACTAAAACGATCTCTGTCCACACAAGTGTTTTGGCTCCGTATCAGTTTTAATCCAAGTCCATAGTAACATGCATATAAACGCATATCACGTGACCACTCACGTACACTGGGCGTGCACGTGCCAGCTGATCTGTATGCAGTTCTATTACAGAGACAACAGGGTGACCAACACTTGAAACTGATTATCCCTGTTGTGTTATACACTGGTAGCCGGGGAGGGGGTCATGTGATAGGAACCTCACGAATCAGTGAAGTCTACATCTAGACAGAAATCACCCAATCAGCAAGAGGCTGTGTGTCTACGTCATAGTTTCCAAATATCTGTTTTACCAAACTTCCGAACTTCTCCATGTTAGCGGCTCTAAAACTCCGGAGTCGTGTGGACGCCGGGCGCATCTGAAGCAGAGGTGATCCTTTAAAATAAAAATGTCTTTGTGTGGATGTAGCAAGAGAAAGTTTGTTGAGAAAGAGCAACAAGCGAAAGAAAAGCAAAGTGTGGCCGAGGAAATAAAAATACAGGACGAGGAGTTAAAGTAAAGTAGAGGTTTGTTTTGAAGGCCAGACATGTTTGAGGAGCAGGATTAAAATGAGGTAAGATTAGGTTTTAAGAGCAGAACATTATGTCAGCCACAAGGTGGTCTCACTTAATCTCTGTGTTGGTTTTGACTTCTAATTCACTTCATTGAGTGGTTTTAACCAAAGCTTTGCCTCAACTTTTCCAAGTGTCTACTTTGGATCTACGCTCTCCTCTCCTCTCCTCTCCTCTCTTCCTAGCCTTCTCTTTTACTCTTTCTCCTCATCTCTTCTCCTCCTCTCCTCCTCTCTTCCTAGCCTCCTCTTTTACTTTCCTCTCCTCTCCTTTCATCTCATCGCTCCCCATCTTCATCTCCTCTCTTCCTCTCTTCTCCTCTCCTCTTGTCTCCTTTCCTCCTTTCTTTCTCTCATCTCTCTTCTCATCTCCTCTCCCCCTCGTCGTGCTTCTTTTCCTTTCCACTATCCTTTTCCCTCCTCTCCTTGTTTGGTCTCCACTGTTCCACTTTTCCTCTCCCCCATCCTTGTTTCCTCTCTTCTCCTCCTCCTCCTCCTCTTTGCTCCATATTTACAAAGCTCCTATGGATTTTAATAACATTTTAGCTGTCAGGCCTCGAGCTGTGAGGTGTATATTTTAACAGGCACCGAAATGTTTTTCCTCCTTTTTTCACACATGCGGCTTGCAACAGATATTTCCAGTCGTGGTGGTTTCCGATGACTTATGTATCTATCGCTGGGTTGCCACAGATGAATTACACCTCTGCGGCTCGTCAGTGGTTTGTCTCACCCAGCAGCACCTCGCAAACATTCGGTCAAAACAGTGGAATAGTTTTTACAGGTTGCTATTTGATAAGTGTGGATAATCACTGTTCCGGATGATAGCTGTCCTTACTGATTGTTAAGAGGAGAGGGGGGAAAAAAACAGGGTGACGGGAAAGATTGCTGCAAGAGGAATGACTTTCCTGACTGGTATGCTTTTGATGAGGCAGTACTGAGGAGCGCAAAGCCGCAGAATGCACGGAGCACAATGGTGATGGTAGTGACTTGTCTGCAGCTAAATCGTGGCCTTTGTGAATTGTTTACATTACAGTTTGGGGAGAGGGGGGGGGGGGTGCCACTCCTGTTTAGATAGGTGGGTGTCTGATCCGAGATTTCTGCCCACTATCATCATACCTACCTCACCAAATATTTCACTACCTTCTCTCCTCAGTGTCCTCATGTGTCCGGTGGCGTTGAGCAATGTTTGGGTTTTTTCCGATGCCAGAACTGATCAGACAAATTGGAGATTTAACATATAACTGTCAAGAGTTCAAAGTATACTTATAGATAGTATAGAAGATAGAATACATCGATAGATATGGTACAGATTTAAATATGGGCAAAACCCTCAGCAAATTTACATAACAAAATCTCATAATAAAGAAAAGTACAATCATTTAACACTAAATAACAGTTTCAGTGTTTCATGCCGAGGCCAGAGGTCACGCAAGCAGTCAAACACGGTGCATGTTCAAGTGGGGGGTGAAGAGAGAACCCATTCAATTTCGGTGCGGATCTGAATCGGGGGGGTGGACCCAGGAATATCTTTTCACCTTCACTTTGAATTTAAAATCAGGCATTTTGAAGAGACTGATATCTGTCTGTCAAAGGACCATCAGTGGAGAAACCTCAGTTACTTCATTTGTTGTTGCCTCAGGTTTGTTACGTGTCAGACTGGAACCCACACACAGACATGCCTAAATTATATGGACATGGGTTAGTGATTAAAAGTAACCATTAGTCCGCTGCTTGTTAGGGTTGTGTTAATAATCTCAGTCTGAAATCATCAGTGATTTGTGGGTTTCTGGCAAATTACTGCACATTTAAATTACTGTCAGACACCATGTAGGAATTCAAATCTTTTATTTTCATGGTTTTCATTACGGTCATAAACACTAATAATAGTAAACTTTGAGATACGTGAAATCGTCTCTCGGATGATAAAGTGTGAGCTGCTGGGAGTTGGGATGAAAAGAGCCCATTATTATTATCAACCATGATAAATCAATAGCCTTATTATATAAAATACAGGATTTAATTTTCTTGTCCTCACACAGTTTATCTTGTGCTGAACTGATCAATTAAAGTGTGGTGAGGTCAGAAGTTGACAACTTGGAACCAGACGGAGGAAACTCTCATTCCCTAAGAGTCGTCATCTTCATTGTTACAAATGGTCTCACATGCAGCGACCTACAGTAACACGCAACAGAGTTCAACTCGAGTTGCACATTTTGCCTTTTATATAATATAATATTACATAATGTGAACAAGCCCAACTGGTGAAACGGTCATTTATCACCCAGCCAGTAATGTTCTGTTCAGCACAGCAGGATGTTCTTGGTTGGTAACTAAAAATAGAACTTGTTAAATTGGTGTTTAACAGCAGAAAGGAAATCTATTTGATCACATGACATGAACTCAAACAGCTGTTTTGTCCCTGAGCTCCTTCGACAGGTCGAGCTTAGAACACAAAGACTTGATTGATCTGTTCAGGCCTTTTGTTAAACACCAATAAATTTAACATTCTTCTCCAGCTGAAGTGACTTCTTGATTTCTGTACAGTTACCTCATCGCATATGGATTGTTGGACTTTCTTTCTATACCTTTGTCTTGCCAGTGGACTGTGTCTTAGGCAAACAGGGCCTGTTTCGTAGTAATCTGAAATGAAATATGGTTTATTTTTCGCTTGCCGCCGTGCTGCTGCTCTGCTGTTTGTCTTGAGAGGAGACATTTGGCTGAGTTTCCAGTGCGTACGTGCGGCTCAGTGTGAACGCAGGCCTCCAATCCTCGGCCTCCTGCGTTGTCCCGGCAGTCGCTGTGCCCACCGAGTTAATCCCCTCAGCTGCGGATGAGCGGGCCGATGAGTAAGTGGACGGCACCTGAGTCGGCAGTTATCGGTTTTCCCAAGTTTACTGGCACATCTCGTGTTCTCTCGCTCCCCCCCCCCCTCTCTTTCCACCTCTCCCCTCCACGAGGAGATTAAAACTCTTCAGGAAGTATGCTTCTTACCCTCTGACACAATTTTTTTTGCTGAGCAGTTAAGATTTTTTTTAAAAACCAGTCTACATATTGTTGTATCCATTCACAGCACCTGCTCTTCTGTCTGAGCAGATCAAGTGTGTGTGTTTTTTAGATTTTAATTATCCTCATTGCTCTGCAGCACCTATGCAGGTTTCCTGTTTCCTGTCTTCCTCTTGGAACAATAGATTCCAGAAGATGTTAGAATCCCAACATGACACTGCTGTTTGAGGAAAGTGGACGACTTGCCTATCAAGTTGTTGCAGCCAGTGGCTCAGTGATGATTGGCTCCAGTTCTCTGACCTGAGCAGCGTAAGGAAAGAATAAACCAGGAATAACTTCATTAATCAAATTTGAATAGATCCCTGTGCAATTGCACTGAAAAGCTGAATAACAATGTACCGTTGTATAATAACTGTATTAGTTTTAAGTTCAAGCGTTGGGCCGGCTGGTCAACTAAGTTTTTTTAACTTTCTTTATTCAAAACGTGGTCTTTCAGTTTGAGGACTTGTTGATTTCACGTTCAGATGTTGTAAAGCTCTCACTCAAAACCCGGCGCTCGCACTCAGATGGACCCTGCGTGTGCTTAGCTCTGCTCCGCTTGTGCTCGAACTGTGCGCTTGCACTCAGATATTTAGTTGCTTGGGCAGATTTCCTGCGCTCCAGCTTCAGCTGCGCTCCTCACACGGTTCCACACCCACTGCAACATGCAACTTATTTGTTTACAGCTTTGTGATACGCAGCTGGTTGTAAGCTCCATTTCTCTGGAGGTGTGATCGAGCAAGAATCATTATATATTGTTACGGTTCAGCCACAATTAGGGCGTTTGGAGAACAAAGAGGTTAAATTATGTATTTAAGAAGTTATGTTTTTTAATTTCTTCACACAAAGTGTTCCTGTGGATTTTATTACCTCTATCAAAGCTATGTATTTTACTTTGTACAAAAAACAAACGAGTCATGCTCCCCTGACCTGACTTTGTTTTACTTTGAAAAATGTTTTATGACGAAGAAAATACACCTCAGGGATTTAATAATCATTATATGATCTAAATGTTATAAACTTCCCATTTACTCATTACTCATACAGATGGTGTTAACTCACCAAGATGTACAGAGATGCAGACAAAAGATCAATCGAATTGTATTTGTGTTATATTCACAAATCACAATTTGCCTTCTCGGGCTTAATAAGGTAGTAAACAATATAATATAATACAAAATGTTTGGTTTTGCAAATGTTTTATGAAGAAGGAAATACATATATCAAATTTGTTAGACCTCAGTGATAGACACAATATATTTTGGTAAATAAAACAATGTAAGTAAAACTTTTATTAGTTTACAAGAGTACTGAGTTTTTCTATTTCAGCATAACTAGCCTACGATAGCCATTTTTTCCAGTCTTTGATATTTGACAGCATTCGATGCTGCGTCAGTGAACCTGGTGCTAATCATGAACACATTCATTTGTCTGCTTCTCTGTATTTCTGACACTTTCTTGTTGAATCCAATTATTGAGTCTTTGTGTCAGATGGAAGTTTTTTTTTAAAGGTGTAGTTGTGATTTACAGTTTCATCCTTTCCACTAAAATACAACAATACATGAAGTATAACTGAATTTCTTGTACTCGTAGCTCTTACTCAAGAGTAACGCTGTGTTTTTATACAACGTTCCTGTAGAGTCGTAACTTTTTACGACTTTGTCCAAATAAATCAGCGCCGGTGGAAATACTTGCCGGCATCCGAGCCTGCAGGTTAATTTGGGTAACATCTTCCCAGCAGTGGTAACTGTGATAATAAAAGGAATGTATTAAAAGGTGATGAAAAGCTCCACATGGCCCATGAGTGATGAGGTGTTGGTGAAGGGCAACAATGTAGGTCCTTGGTTCTCACAGGTTTCAACGGGAATCGCACAGGGACGATTGATTGATTAAATCCGCAAAGTAACTGTACAGTTCACTCAAAGTGTTCAGACCTCTTCACGTTGTGTTGTGATGCAACCTTGAGCTAGAATACATTTAGCCTTTTTCTCCTCACCAATCCAGAAATCTCATAATGACGAAGCAATAACAGAAGTTTAAAAAGGTTTTTGTTCACATTGACACAAGTCTTGATTTGCTGTGACATTGAGGCGTCTCTACTGTGGCATGTTCCACTGATCGTTTCAGTCTAAAACATCTACCACCACAGCCATAAGGTCGCAGTAACTGCAATACACGCAATCATAATGATAACAATAGAAAGGCAAACAGCTACTGCAGTCAGTGGAGGCAGGGCAGTGTTCCTTAACTAGTTAAACATGTCTTCTTCCACGTCATTGGATAACTTACAGCAGTGGTCGGCAACTGGCGGCAATATCTGCCCCTTCAGATCATTTTGATAATAAGATTATTTTTATTTCACCATATCAGACTGAGAAACTGACACTCAAGACATGACATCTCCACCATGGCTGCAACATTCATAGAATCATTTCCTCTTTTACAAAGTAAAAGCACAATATTAGATTTTTTTGCTGCAGTGCTTTATATCGAGCAGAATTACAGAGCTTTTATTTTTGAAAACCTCTGAACTTTTGAACTCAATGGGCACTGCACTGGTAAGAAGTCTGAAACATTCCAGGACTCTTCAGGAGCTGGATGTTCAAACTGAGCCACCATGGCAGAGGGACCTTGGGGTGACCTTCAGACTTCCTGCAGAAGAACAAGTCTCAGTGCAGCACTGCACAGATCTGGACTTTATATCACAGCCTCTTCTGAGAGAAACACACATGAAAGCTTCTTAAGGACTCTTTGATGAGAGTAAGAGTGAGCAGTTTGGCCTGGAGGAAACCAGGCATCACTCATCACCTGTCTAATATCCATTCAACTGTGATGTCAGCATCATTCTGTGGGGGGGGGGGGGGGGGGCGAGTAAAGTACAGAGATATTCTCCATGTTAGTCTGGTCCTGAGCACTCAGGACGTCCCACTTGGCTTCAGGTACAACCAAAACCTGTAGGAGTTTAAATCTTGAAGTCTGGACGGTTACGATTGCGAGTACTTCAGTTCTTTCACAGTGATCGAGACAAGATCGTGTTAATCCTGCAGCAGATGATAGATGATAGTGCTACCAAGACATAGCCCTGAGGAGAATGTTTGCTAACATTCTTCTGTTGACAAATGTTCAAACTTAACGTTAAAATCTCTCCTCTAGTTCTCGCTGAAGACCAACCAGCTCGACTGTATCTTCAGCCTTCTGATATATATATATATATATATTTTTTTGCCGCTGCAAAGCTACTAACATTAGAGCAAGTTCTTGCACCGTAGTCTTTACGTTTAGTTAACATCCGGTTCCTCTTGAGATTGAGTGAGACCATATGAGGTGGTGTTTGCTGCCTGATGCTCCGTCTGGCACGATAATGTTAATATCCTGCTGTGAGTGATGCGCTATTATTTTAAATTCTTCTTCACAGTGTTGCTGCAGATGTGATGCTGCATCCGAGACAAAGGTCCCCTTGTTTTGTAACAGATTGTACTCACATGCCAATTACAGCTGTTTTTTTTTATTTATTTTGCACATCTTTTGGTGCCAGGTTTCACTTTGTGTTTTCATGTCAGTCCCCATGAAAGTGCTTGTAATGTCACATGACACATTACAGAGATATTCATCTTGGTTGTTCTTTGCACAAAACAGAGACTGATGGACAAGTCCCATTAAGCTACTGGAGGCCATCTAACCCAAATGGGATATTAATTGGAGCAGGGAAGCACAGCCACTGTTCCCGAGGCCAGAAGCAGCTCATGTACTTTCCAAATCAAAGTGGCACAGTTGCTCTGTATCTGTCATGTAGTTATGTTGTAATTTTTGATCACACTTATAGTGAGGATTTATTAAATAAAGTCGTTGCAATGAAGGAAAAAAGGTAGAAGGCGAGGAAAAGCCGACTAAAATATACTTTTACAAAGGAATTTAGTTACAAAATCCCAAAGAAGCAACCCAGAGAGAGGACAACGTGTAATGGAAAGAATAAACACATAAAAGCAGCTGAGCTATGTTGACTCACCAACTGTTATGTGATGTCTAATCGAGTTAATGAAGAAGAGAATAAAGAGGAGGTCTCCTCATTTCAGTTTCTATAAGTTCCCCCATTAGCTGTGACAGGAAGCTGGCAGGACCACTCTTTGGGCGTTGCATCTGTTTCCCAGGCAGCACCTCAACAAAACATGGCCTCGCACACCACCACCACCGTTCTCCACACTCGGAATTACAGGGGAGAGAGAGAGAGAGAGAGAGAGAGAGAGAGAGAGAGAGAGAGAGAGAGAGAGAGAGAGAGAGAGAGAGAGAGAGAGAGAGAGAGAGAGAGAGAGAGAGAGAGAGAGAGAGAGAGATTATCATCAGCTATCACAGTGAGGTTTATTTCGCTCAGAGCTGCGTCTCTCTTCTTCTGCCCCCTTGTTTCTTTCCTCCTTCATTACTCAGCAGCAAGAAGCAAATAAAAGGGTGTGACTGAGTGTACATCAAACTGAAACTTCCCTCCTGTCCTCTCAAAGAACAGCCGTTGTCCTGGCATGAAGGTGAAGCCGGGTTTGGAGACATTAGTACTCATGAGACTGTCAGACGGCAGCTCTTACATTGTGGTGAATAATATGCAGTTACAGAGTGTTTCTCTTGCTCCATGAGCCATGTTCAAACTATACATGCAGATCTTTTTAACTAAAGGTAATAAATGTGATATTTAAACCATAATTCATTTATTTCATCAAAGAACTGTCATTAAGTTAAGTTCACAGCTCAAAAAAAGTGTAGTGTCTCTTTAAATACTGTTGGAATTGTCTCAACCAGACAATGGAGACAGATTTTTTTTCTGCAGCTTTATGCAACCAGACTGATGGAATTACATAATCAGTGCCACGGGCGTTAGCTTAATAATCCTGTAAAGCCAAACCAGTGTATGTGCTGCTCTTCCAACTACCATCAAATTGCACACACTCATAAATATCAGTCTCTAAAACATGATTTTTTTATCATCAAGAACCATGAATTGATTCCTGAGAAATAAACTAAAATGTTGAAGAAAGTTTAAAAAAAAACTTCCTGGATCTGCCCCCTGATCTGGATCTATACCAAAACAGTTCCTGACTCATTCCACATCCTTCCACCTAGTTTGTTAATCTGTCCAGTGGCTTTTGCGTAATTCTACTAACTAATAGCAAAACAAACAAACCAAGATGAAGAGATAAACTCTGTGGAGGAGGCGAACGTCCACCACAGCCAAACAGTCCCCTGAATCATCATGCACTCTTAGATATCAGTCATTTAAACATGCATCAAGGTCCATGAGTTATTATTTGGGAAATCATTTCTTTTTTGGCTCATGTCCCAGCCTCCAAGTTTCATAAGAAACCATTGTGCAGTTTTTGTGTTATCCTGCTGACAAACAAGCAAATGTATTATTTTTTAAGTGGAATGAGTTGAATACTAAGTCAAATGAAGCGTTCTGGACATGAAGCACTGTTGAAAATCACGGGTGATTGTTGCATTTCTCTCAGTGACGTTTGGCAGTCCACCTGAACTCGTATAATTTATGGCCACACAGAAACTACACACACACACAAGTTCTCAGCAAAAGGTTTAATCCATCATCAAGGTCGGAGACAGAAATGAAACTTTTCGCCTGTGTTCGCTTCGTTTCTGAGGAGTTCTCAGTTTGATGGATCACTAAGCAACAGGGAATAACAGAAATGGAAAATGGTAATAAGTTCATTGAGCCACTTGACGTAGATGTTGAATAGCTGTTCCCACCAGGTGTGTCCTTCAAGTGTCTGGCTAGTGAAACATAGCACACCCAGGCGGCTTTACACGCACGCAGGCAAGCACACGTGCACACACACACACACACACACACACACACACACACACACACACACACACACACACACACACACACACACACACACACACACACACACAGAGGCTGAATAACAGAAGTAGTTTTGTCCACCCCCACCTTGTCTGTCATCCTGGTCTTTCAAGCCGGGGGCGTATTCTTCTCACTCACTCACACACATGGACTCACATGTCATGGAAACACTGTTCAGCCTAAAGGCTTTGTGGTTGCCTAGCTGCCCACCCACTCACCTGTACTCACCCAGCTTCACCTGTTTAGATGCTTAGGATCAAAATAGACCTGAAAGTAATTTCATTATCAGGTAACATGCGGGGCCGTCTCCAATGGTTGTTCATACTTGTTGAATGGGCGGTTCAGTGAGGGTTGGACTGGATTTGCAGGTGTCAATCTACCACGGTGCCCACTCACTGAGGGCGCACTTGCAAAAGCGAGTTGCACGGGTAAGTCCTTCTCCTCTTGAACAACACTGGGCTTAGGATCCTGCCCAAGCTTGATCTGCTGTGACCATCTTTTGTCTCCATCTCAACTTTCCACCTCACGAAGCCGACCTGCTGGCCCTTTGTGTCAGGTCGCCTGACGAACCTTTTCTAAAGAGTGAGGCAGGAAAAGTACACGACTGCTGGAAGTCGGTTTCCTCAGAAACTGAATACCAAGTCTGAACGGGGTCTTTGACAGAATGCTGTGGTCTTAACATCCGTCCTGAGTGATCCAGTCACCAGTGGTCAGTGCGAAGTTCAGGTCTGAAAACAACCAAAGTCGTTAAAATGTGCAAAACGTTGTGCAAAAGCTCATCAGAGTGTTCAAGTCAGAACAGGTTGTCTTCGCTTCCTGTGAAAAATGACATATGATGGAAGTGAACGTGTTGACATGAGTTCAGGTCCAAGTTCTAGTATTTTCAAGATGCCTCAGTGATTTGTCCTCTTCTGTAATTGTGCATCTCAGATGGTGGAACAGTTTAAACAAGACCCGTGCATGCTAACGTTAGCCAGGAAGAAAAAACCTGAAACGAATTTAGTTAGTTTCTTGCCCTAATTGATGCCTCACTAAAAACGAGACGTGATGTTTAATAAATTCACAGGTTCTGCCGTTGTTATGGAATCCGACCTGGAGGTTTGGACGCAGCTCTGGATGTTACATCACGCGTCACATTTAACAAGCTGATGAAAGAACAATAACTCAGTGGATAATCTGAGCCTGTATAATAGCATATTTTTGTTTGGTTTGTCGCTTTTTATTTTATCTCTTAAATTCTGAACCCCATTCCTCTCTCTCTCTCTCTCCCTCTTTTTATTGCCTTCCTCAGCTCTTGGAGTATGTTGGCAAAGGAAAGAGCATCATGGACGTGGGTTTGGCCCAGGCCCGTCAGCCCCTGACCACCCGCTGCCACTATTATGAAGTAGAGATCGTTGATGCCGGGGAGAAGTGCTACATTGCCCTGGGTTTGGCACGAAGGGTAAGCTTTCTAAGAAACCAGCAACTTTTGACAACTTCACACGCACCTCCACTCAACAGGGAAGCTTTTTTTTAATATGGCCCCTTCGCTCATGTTATTTTCCACACTGTCATATTTAAGGCAGTCGAGCTCTATGAGGATGTGGAGTGCATTAATATGGCTCTTATTGGCTAATTCTTGCAGCATGCTCTCATATTCTGGTCCCTATAGATCAACAAGTAGCTGAGCTAACAACATATTAACCCATTTAGACTTAAGGTGCTGAAAGATGACGCACTCTGAAACCAGTGCGTTGTTAGAAAACAGAAACCTGTGGGTTTTCTGAAGAGCAGAAAGAATTACTAACGTTTCCTGAAGCAGGAAGAAACTTAGAATAAAGATATTCTGTAGCTTAAACATTTGGCTTCTATTGTCAATCATTGTGTTTTCCCTAAACTCTTCCTCGTCCTCCTCGTCCTCCTCGTCCTGTCCCTTAACGACTGAGCCTCGGTCAGCAGGAACATCGTCTGGGTCTGAATCTGCCGTTGTTTTCATATTTGTTTCTACGAATATCACTGCTCTGAAAAACAAGCCACGTCACCTATAGTGAATTTCACCTTTCCCACGAACATTTCAGCGAATCACGATGTATTTCGATCAGTCACATGTCTTGACAAGAAACGGAAAATACTTCAAATGGTAGAAGCACCCAAATGTCTTAAAGGTGTATACACGCATATGTTGCACCATGTCAACATGGGTTAGTTAGTTATTAGATCCTATTAAAAACGGGGTGAAACAACATGATTGACAGCTGAGACTGAGCACGCGTAGCAGCGAGATCTTGACGCTCCAGTCACCGATCACCGCTGCACAGACTCCGGCTCCGAATGACGTCAAAGCAGAAGGTGGCAGCGTTCGTATCCAGAAAATGTCAGAAGTGGAGATTCGACTTAGAGAAGAACTGGAGGAAGCTCTCAGCGTCCTCAGAACGTCTTGGTTCTGTCTGTGCTGCACCTGTGGCCTGTTATACGCTGCAGAAGCACTTGAAGCTTGAGGAATCCATTTCATTAAATGCTTTTAAATCCAAAGTAAGAACTAGAGACGGACTCCCTACGATGCATCGCTTCAACCTGCCTGCTTACAAAGCTTCAGTTTTGAAAGTTGATTTCTATTTCTTCACAATTTTGTCTCCTTTTGCGTTTTTCCTGGTTGAATAAAGGTTTAAAAAATTCTTTCCTATTATCCATCAGCAGAGCCATTCCTTTTGGATCTAATGGTCTACTTTGGGAACATGAAACACTTCCAAGAGGAAAATACAATTAGAGAAATTTTAACACCTCTCATTTGAGCCCTCATTTCTTTTTCCAAAGAATGCACATACGGTTCCCATTTCAGAATTAGCACTGCAGCTCTGCGAGCGACTATTACCATGTTGATCTGCTTTGAAGAATAAAACAAGCAGACCTGTAGATGCTTTGGCACCGACTACGAATGATAAACAGCCAGAGGTGCCAAGAGTGAATAAAATAGAGGTTAACATTTCAATACGCCGCAGCCAGGATGTTAAGTATGAGCAGTAACAGTTAAGGATGTTGCACTAGTTACTCTAGAGCTGTTTGGAATCTGCCTTGTTAGGCTTATTAGAGCAGGATTAAACTTGTATAAATGTCTGGTTTCTGATAGATGGATTCGCTCATAAAAACTATTTGCATTACATTTTTACCTAATATTATTCTTCTGACTCGGTAACTACGTCTTTGACAGCAGAGCTCATGATTTGTGAGTTTTTTACACCTTGTCAGTTTAGCCTCGAAAGTGTTATGAGTGTGAAATATTAGCGACTGCCCGAGCCAAGGCCCGCGGAGCGCTGCCAGCGCCGTCTCCCCCAGGTTCAAAACTCTGCTCCTTTTAATAACAAAAGTAAATGATGAAACTTGTACAACAGTTTTTCAAGGTCTCCACGGCGGTTTATATAAAACAGGAACGGAGGAACTCACAGGTCATTGAATAACATGAAGACAAAGAGAGCTTCAGATGCCTGAAGGATCACACTTAGGCTACATCCACTCTAATATGTTTTAGTTTGGAATGCAGCAGAACTTCTGCACCACTCCAGAGGTTTTCGAGCCTCTAAAACGGAGATTTGAAACTGCAGCTGGTTCTGGTTCAGAGTCAAAACTCCTGGGTTGTGTTTTAGAAAATGAGACTTTTTGGAAATGATGATGCAGGCACTGAAATCCGCCTCCTGATTGGGTCTTAGCAGCCTCGTTGTGTCCTTCCTTTATTTGTCACTTTCTTCTCACGTAAGCCTTAAAATGGCCTCTTAAAATGTAGATGTAGCCTTAGACAGCAGACGTGTGTTACTCACAGGTTTCCATCCAGTGAACAATTGAATCTGAATAATCCTTTTTGTAGACAGTTTTGTTGCAGGTTAGGTAGTCTAACACAGATTCACACCAGACGGTAGTTTTTGTTCAGTTATTTCAACTCCTGCTGGACTTGTTTTCATCGCGTATATATACGGAGGAGGAGCTGGCATTCGCGTTCTCTCTTTTATGGGTCCAGTTGTGGTGACCGCAAATGACCAGACTATCAAAACTCAGAGCGACGAGCAGATGTGTAACTTCAGTCATCTGTGTAGCTGCTTTCAGGCCCACACTGAACTCCAGGTAGTCTCCTGGAATGATCTGGAGGGGCTGTGTGTGAGAACACAAATCTCAGAGTCAGTTGCTGCGGACATGCTCCAGAGTTTCTCCTGCCGGCCTCCTAGTAAACACTCTGGATAATGTTTGAGCCCATGTGAGAACAGCAGGACCTTCAACAACTACAGCACAGTTATCTGGATATGGAAGAAAACTATATTCAATCAAGCTGCACCACATTTCAGTCCCCTGATATCTAGACCCATTAATTATTCTTTTGGGAAAATGTCTCACAATGTTAAAGAATGAGAAGAAAAATATTCCTGGAACTGCTCCAAAATTTAATGAGTTCTTTCCTGGACTTTACCACATCCTTCCAGCAAGTTTCGTGGAAATTCGTTTGGCTGTTTCTGTGAAATCCTGCTTCTGAAGAAACCAACACAGACAGGGCTGAAAGCAATGGGTTCAAATCCCATCATACTCATCACATACATTTATTGTATTCACTTTGATTGTGATCTGTTTGATTGTGATGCAAAACTAGAACTAGAATACCCTCTGATAATTGCTGAACAAAAAAAAGGAGTCCATGTGCACACACACATCCTCTGGGTTAAACAAACAGACGGTGTTCCCATGGGTGAGAAAGAAGCCGAGAGGTGATAACTCCAGTCCCATTACCTCCTCAGAGTTCCCCTGTCCTTTCTGTTTGCTCCACCACTTTTCTCCCTGCATCTGGGTTTCATTATAAAGATATTAAGCTCCAGTCCAGGAGAGGTGATAAAGCACCAAATTGAGGGCCCTGGGTAATGACTGTTTACTCTACAGCAGTCGCAAGTTTGCATGCTGGTCTCTTTCACGTAGCATCCTGTGGTAAGAAAGCAGGCTTGGATATAAACACAGATCCACTCATTAATACCAGAGTGTCTCTCTCTCTCTCTCTCTCTCTCTCTCTCTCTCTGCTGTGGTTCATGACTGCAGGATAAACTTTGTCGTAGATCTTCACCTTACAAATCTCTTTCTTCCCTTAAGTCTTAAGAAATGAAACACATACAATCTCCATCCATTGACTGTAAATATAGACGGATGACACGTCCCCACTTCTTCCCTTTGTACAAAAATGAAGCCAAAATATCCTGGATTTGCGGGCGGCCATCTTGCACTTTTTGATGTCATCTAGAGCGAGAGCCTGCCCAGTAGAGATTGTTGAGTAGTTCCAGCCATTACCCATGCTCGACCAATCACCAGTCAGTCTCAGCTGTCAATCATGACGTCTCCCCCTGTTAACTCAAACTGATCAGAGACATCAACAGAAACAATCTATGAGAGACGGTTTTTTTTTGATTGAGGTTGTAAATAGTTATGGACCCTGTTCAGACTCCATATAGTTATCCAATCACAAGTGGTCAGCGCTAAGTTCGGGTCTGAACACGCCCACATCCGTCCTGAAATCTGATCTTTTCTTAAATGAGGAAAATCTGTCTTTAATTAATTAATGAATTTAGTCGTCTCACTGACTCTCTGTCATCAGACACATCTGTAAACTAGAAACAACATCAGTTGATCTTTGCAAACGCAACAACAATTGATTGATTATTTTCATACAGAGCAGGAAGTGACATAGGATCACAAGTATTTTGAAACCAGGTGTGAACACAGGTACTTCATTCTGAGCGGTCGTCCTCTAACCAGAAGGTCGGCGGTTCGATCTCTCTGCACACATATGCACTGTATGAATGTGTTTGTGTGTAAAGCTGTAGTGTAAAGTGCTTTGAGTGAATATAGACCAATTAGGACTGGTGATTGTTGTGAATTACAACAGCTACTGACCAGAGGCTTGGCTGGACGAGACTCCGTGATTTGACTTAGACGGTCACGTATCCATCAGCGTTAAACATAATGTTGTTTGTGATCCACAGACTTCTCCTCTGGTGCCAAGCGCAGGTCAGGATTTAATTTCTCCTGATTCATGGCTGCAGAACTAATGACTTAACCATCAGCTGCAGCTCTGTGTTTACTACTAATTAGAAAACGCCAGCATGGTAAACATGGTAAACATCACACAGTAACATTACACAGCGTGCACCTCTACATCCTCACAGAGCCGCCAGCAACTATTGATCTTGTTTACATGAACATTCATAGTTTGAATTTCGCTGTTCATTCTGGTGAAAATCTTTTCAAAGATTCAGTACAAAGGGAAAACTGAGGCTCAAGATATTCAAATCAAATTGGGTTTTTAAAAAATGTGGAAGTACGTTCTTGTAATCCCCGGAGTCCCTGTTGCCAGTTTCCTGTCCAACAGGGAAGTTGGAGGAACTCGTTCTGATTTTAAATGGGTTTTTTTTTTATGTAGAGCAAATGTGTTTTCTGTAGGTTTGTTATCTCGAACCCGACTGCTGTTCCTAGACCTGACGTGACCCTTTGCTTTCTCCGCCGTTCCTCTGGAGAAAAGCCTCTTAATGAATGTACAGCATGCATATGCTTGGTATGTTGGTGGGTTGTTTTTCATCCGGTACACACACCGGTTGCTAGGATGTGGGACAAAGAGAGATCTCGCCTTAGTTATGAGGTGGAAAAGTGTAGGGGTTAGATGGGTGTGTGTGTGTGTGTGTGTGTGTGGGTGTGTCTGTGTGCGTTTGGGTGGGGGTAGCGAGGTAAAACATTAGGAGGTAGAAAAATAAAGGGAAGACGAAGATGAAAAACACTGAGGAACGAGCAGGACGACCCTCATGTGCTGAAAAAAAACATCTTAATTCTGTGGGGGGGCAGGAAGTGGAGAGGCAGGTAGGGGTATAGGATGTAAAACATAAAAGATTGATGGATAGGTGTCATATCTGTGATGAGGAGTGAAGGGAACGAGAGTTTTCTCAGTTCACCCTTGACCCCTCTATATCTTAATGATTACTGTATTGGCTCACTCAAAGTTATTGTAGCTACGCAGCCATAAAGCCATACACACACACACACACACACACACACACACAATACATTATGCATTCCTACACACAAGCGAGAAACATGAAGTGCTCCGCGGACTGGAATGGCAGCGTTTCCTCTGTCCTCGTTTGCCCCAGGACCAGGTCCTGGGAACAGTTCCCTTCCTCTTCCTCCTGTGATGCAGCAGTCCTACCAAAGACTGTTAATCGCGGTTCCTGTGACCCTGTTTATTCCTAGAGGTCAGTTTGATATGAAACAAAAGAGCAGCCGCTGTGCCAAAGCCTCGGATCTGGAAGCTGTAGAACACACAGCGCCATCATCCCAGCTACTGACCTGCTCCCTGGTACAAGAACAGATTGACAGAGAATTAATCTGCAATTATTATCAAACATGTAGGTTTTTATTCATTTTTAAAGCAAGCTGACAATTTTTATACATTTTTCTTATAATTTTTTAATGTCCCTGTACAACACCTTGACAAGGTACAAGGTACTTTATGAATACAATTCCCGTACCTTGCTTATTTATAAAAGATGTTTTGCTTCTCAAATGTGAGAATTTTATTTTTTTCTTGTTCGTACATAGTGAACTGAGTAGCTTTGGGTTTCTGAAAGTTGATTGGATAAACGAAACCCCTAACCCGATTTCATCCTTGTAAAATTCCAACAGTCATTTATCACTATTTCCTGACATTTTAAATACAATACAATGAATCATTAATATGAGAAAATATGTCGACAAGGAAATGATTTTTACGACCATACTCATGATGATAATCCCAGGAAACAAATTGAGTTGCATACAGAGAACGACGGCCATAGAACTTCTGTTATTATCGACTCCGACAGTCGCAACTTAAAAATCTATAAATCTAGGAATACACAACAGTTACTTCTTTTAAAAAGCTGTTAATGTGCAGCCACTGTTTATGAAAAGAAAAGACCTTTTGAGTTACACGTCACCGTTTTACTTTACTTCTTCTTCGCTCTAAAAGCAGCACTTGCCAGTGACAGCACAACTTAAGAAGAGATTTCTGGCAAAAGGAAAATACAGTTTTATCAGAGTGAAACTCTAAAGACGTTTTATCGGATCAGTTCATGGACTCACGTACTCGCCGATGGCCGACCGGGCATTTTTTGGCCGTATCACCGTCATTTCTAATCCTGGGATCGGAACATCTCTTATACTGTTATAAGTTGAAGATGTGTGTGTGTGTGTGTATATATATATATATATACCTGTATATGTATGTATGTGTATACGTATATATGTATTAGTACACTGCTAAGCTACTCATTCAGCAACAGAACAAACTTGGTATTGTATCAGTTTTATCTGTTTGTATAGAGAAAGCACTTGCATCCGTAAAAAGTGACAGACTTGCCCGAACACATAGACACACAGATGGGCTGTAATTTTCCTCTCTCCAGTCAGATCGTCAGCTAATGTCAGACAGTTGCTGTTATCGTGTGGGGAGCCAGAGGTTTTAGCCTGATGACACAAGGTTATGCAAACAGACCTGCATTAGTTCCCTACACAGTCTCTGCCCAACCCCTATAGGTGAGGTTGTATGGGCAGGTACAAACAGAAACACCCTACTTTCCCTTGTTCCAAGCTTCAGCGCGCACACATACACACACACACACACACACACACACACACAGCTTTAGTTATATTTTTAGGCAGCTCCGTGATATGCCAGTTTGATATCTGCACCAGATGATGGGTATCTGCTTCCACACGGTTTTCCTCTCGGCCCGCACCTCTCCGCTCGGTATTCTCTCAGACTTGTTTACTCTGCCACAGTGTGGAAATGCAGGCTGCTCTGAAGACGCTGGTGCTGCAGCCGAGGATCTGATGCTGCAGACCCTCGCTCCGCAGCTTGCGTCTCACTGATGGCTTCTGCAGGCCAGCGGAGGTATCCACCGTGTTTCCAAAGGGAACGGAGCAGCTGATTAACATTGCGTTTCATCATTTCATCGTGTGTTGATAGAGAAGTGTAGGTGTGAATTAGTGGCGCCACCCCTAACTCCCAAACCACAGTAGGTTGGAATGTTTCTCTTATCAGACGTGATCTGTTCCAAGTCCCACAGAACAAATCTTTTTACTCTTTTGTTTTTAGACTGTCAGTGTGTTGCCTTCTTGGTGATTTGATTAATGCTACTTGGCAAAGTGCGTTTCTCCTCGACACAGGAGGCTATTGAATAGCAAATTTGTATTGCCCCAAATTACTGGCAGGAATACGGACTTCAATATAAAATGCAGTTTGTTGCCTGTCAACAGTCTGTGGATTCCTGTTGCTGCAACAATGTGGTAAGAGAGTCTGAAATGTGCACTTGATGGTTTCACACACGTGCAAGAAGCTACAGCTACTTGTTCCACGGTCGGCATCGTAACGGGGTCCGGACTTTCTGCAGAGTTTGCCTTTCACATGTGAAGAGTGCAGCAGGAGATTGTCCAACACAACACAGAGACATCTCTGGAGCGTTGAGGTGAGGGGCAGCACAACAAGCAGGAGACTGGACATCACATTCCGCTGTGGAGCTCCTGTGTTGTTACTCACAGCACATCTCGAATCTCGTCTTCCCAAGTGGACGTCTTTGTCTGTTGCGTCTACATGTATGGCTTCTCTTTTTTAGTTTTTTCAGTCTTGCTTGTGGCGTGTGGTAGAAACATCGTCGACATGCCCACTCGCTCGTGGTGAATAATTCTCCAGACAACATCCTGCTGTTTTCTTAAGTGGGCTCGCTTGGACATTATCTGGAGGGAGCCGGCAGGAGAGTCTCCGGAGAATGTCTCGAGCGACTGACTTGGACATTTACGGATAATGTCCGGAGATTATCAGAGTTCAGTGCGTTGCTCTTGTACTGCGGTGTTGCACTCGTTGGTCCTGGTGTTTGAAGTATAGACCAGGGGTCGGCAACCTTTTTGACAATAAGTGCCAATGTAACATTTTCTTGTGAATTAGTGTGCCATATCAACACTTTTTTATATTAAGTTTTATTATTGAACCACATTATTTCCAACAGACGTGTCATTTTATTCCATCCATATTGGCTATATATAGAACAACACTTTAAAGAAACATGTTTATCTCATTATGATTGCAATAATAAGTTTGTCATTAACCCCACCAACCACACTCGTATTCAGAATTGATAAAGCTTGCTTCAAAGACTTTGAGAGAGTTGGTTTGCTTCTCATACCTGGACACTGCACGTTTCATTGAGTCTCATTACGTTATTCATTATTCTCAAAACATTACGTGCACACAGCACGGTCCTTATGAAAAACAAAGCCTTAGTCTTCTGCCCATGAGGGCTGAAATGCCTGTGCCTTCGTTTTTTTTAGCTAGCGGGCATGCCATCACCAGTACACCTGAACGGCTGCACTTCACGGAGATTCATGTGGGAAATGCGAGCAGCGCCGGCTGGGAGGCTTCTTATTATTTAATGGCGATTGGCATCCAGCCTATGGTGCATTACTGGCACCTAGTGGCTGGGAGGTGTTAACATCAATCAGGCTAAATAATACAGGCTGCGTGACGGCAAAACCTTTGAACATTTCTTTATTAAGAAATCGCCTGCGTGCCAATGATTATGGTGCCTTAGGTTGCTGACCCCTGATATAGACGATAGCTTTTCAGATATTTCCGTTTAGGCCACCGATGGACTGACCGTACTCAGTAGTCGATGCTGTTCTATTCAGATAACGGGATATTGTGAAGCTGCATTCTGTAGCGCAGGGACGGACAGATCACACAGAGGAGATGTTTTGAATTAGAGATGATGGACACAACAATTACTAAGGAGACAGCAACCCAAACAGGCATTTACCAGTTGATCCATTTATCAGACACAAGTCTGCGGTTCCCATTAAAGCACTATAAATCCATTCCTAATTTTTTTTTTTTTTTTGCCGTTCCTAATGTTGTCTTATTTCAGCAAGTTCCTCCAAATCACTGATCAGATCTGAGTCTGTGGATCATCAATCAGGGAGCAAACAAACACGCAGTCTTTCCTCTTCTCCTCGCGGAGATGAAGCCCACATGCCAGTCAGCCAAAGGAATCCTCAGGCTTGTGGTTGAGACGAGGAGAAAGAGGAGCAGACTTGGCGGATCAGGGGCTTTCAGGCTTGGAGCAGTAGCTGCATTCCTCCATGTCTCTCTGTCTTCCTCTGCTGATGTCTCACTCCGTCCTTCTCCTGCCCGCTCGCTTCCCCCCCAATCCATCTCCATTTCCTCTTCCTCAGTCCCCAATGGGGTTGTCAGACATGATCGCTGGTGTTTCACTGATCCGTCCTGGCCTCAAACGCTGCCTTGCCTGACCTGGCTGCCGTCCGCTGCGTCCCCATTACTCACATCTCTGCTCCTCACAGGTGCTAATAGTAATAATTTAATTTGCCTTATTTTGCTTATGAGTAATGTGTTGCCTCTTTCAGTCTCTTCATCCGTCATCGGGAGCCGTTCTTTTGTTTGGATAAAACCATGTTTTCCTTTACAGTGACTTGCTAAAGCCTGACCTTCTTTTCGTCTTTCTTGGACGTCATAGTGGTCGTATGTCGGATTTATTAGACTTGAGAGAAGATGAAAATAAAAGGGCCTTTTGGTTTTCTGTTTTTTTTTTTTTTGCCTGTTAGTACTAGCAGGAACGAAATGCAGCCGCGAGAGAGAGTTCACCTGCAAGAATATGAACAAGAAAGCATTTAGAAGTAGTTAACGGAGAGATGAAAGAGGAGTATAATGTCATTTCCCTCCTCCTCGTCCTTCCTCTCTTGTTCATTATTGTGTTTCTACAGTAATTGAGGTGCAGCCTAGAAGACAGATAAGAATCTCTGGTAATTACCTCTGAGTCATACTCTGATCTTATCCAAAAGTTGGCCCACTAGTTATTTCTGTTGGCATCATGAGGCCTGGAGAGAGACATCCATACTGTGCAGATGTAGAGAGAGACCAGATATGGAGTCCTTGTAGTCATTAGCGTTGGTAAAGGAATACAGCAACCGGATTCCACCTGCAGTTCCCTGGGAAACAAGAGATTCTCATCTTCGGTTCATTTGCATACAAAGCTGTGGATGTTCGAACTGACCGCCCGCGAAACTCCTCCCTCAAACGCCCGGCGATGTCAAGTGGGCGCAGGACGTCCGTCAAACTTTCACTTGCTGCCCGTGTTGGAGCGATGTGCACGAGATGTAGTAAGATTGATATTCTGCATTTTGGAGAGTTTGGAGGGTGGTGACTTTATTATTGCAAGAATAAACATGCGAGGAATGGATCGAAAAGTGAGGACGTGTGTGTGTGTGTGTGTGTGTGTGTGAGTGTGAGTGTGTGTGTGTGTTCTTCCACTCTTTATTCAAGAGTGGTCGTCCAGTTTGAGAACTTGTAATGCTTTCACTCTGAACCTTGAACTCGCACTCAAATAGCTTGTGTTTTAGATTTGCTCTGCTTGTGCTCAACCTGTGCCATTGCACTTTAGCTCTTCTCCTCACACTGTTTCTGTGCACAAGAAACTTCCAACTCTTTGCTGTGTACTTGACATCACATGGCCTCTGAGCGTGCACTCACCTTCATTAAGAACATGTGGATGTGAGTCTGATACAGACTGACGGGAACATTTCTTTATATCTGAGGCTTGTGGTCGTAAACTTCACCCACAATCACAACTTGTGGATCAAAACAATTTTATCAGATTCAAAATATGATACAATGAAGTAGCCGACTGGACTGATGACACAGTAGCCACGCCCCCATTATTAAACTGTATAAGTTCCTCCCAAAGATTGTAAATAAAGACGCGTGTCCACTTCCTCCCACTGTACAAAAATTAAGCTAAAATACCTCCGATATGGTTGCCTCCATCTTGTGGTTTTGACGTTATTCAGAGTCTGTCAGTCATAATGTTTCACTCGGTTTTTATATCATCAAATAACAAATGAAAAACAACACGTGAACAGACATCAGTGGGATGAGAACGACCTAAAATGACAGGAAGCATCTTTGCGAAACATTTATTCACCATTGTACTTTTTTGTTTGTACCCTGTCCTGTCAACTAACATGGAGCAGGCAGTTAACATGACCTATATTTCAGCCGACCACCAGGGGTAGATCATCTTTAAATTCACTCTACGGTTCAGTGAAACTACCAGGCGTCGTTTTTCAAGTGACAAACTGCAGGTTCTTGTCTGCGTCACAAAACTAATCAATCCCTGTGACATTGTGCATTTGTAACCTGTGTGTGTATTTGTGTTTGTGAAGGACTACCCCAGGAACAGACACCCGGGCTGGAGCCGAGGGTCGGTGGCCTACCATGCAGGTGAGATATTCACCATTCCCCTTTTTGTCTTTTGTTATTTTCTCAGGAAGAGGTTGTTGTGTTACTTCCTCCGTATGTGTGGAATTCCTCTGTAGTCTGTTTTGAATGAAACACATCAATTTGATATACTTCCTCTTAAGCACCTATCTGCTGCCTTCAGATGCAAACATCACAGGGCACCGCCTCAGCTGGATGTGGAGGTGCCTCACACAAACAGAGATCAAGGAGGCGCGCAGGCAGATGAGACGGACAGAAAGCAGATAAAACACATGGTGACAGCATCAGAAAAAGGAGAACGATTGTATCTTCATCCCAGTTTAGTCAAAGTTATCTTCATCTCCCTCTGCTTTCACACACACACATTCAGTGTTAGTTGTTTGTGACCACAAGCCCGAGAGAGTTATCTGCACCGGCATCTGCACTAAACCCCTACAGCTCCCATTCCAGGCCTCAGCACCCGTCGCTATCAGTGCTAAGAGATTAGCTGCTGCCGTGTTATGAGAAAAGCGTCAGCTACAGCAGGTAGGTGGCTGCTACTACAACCTTACAAGCTACAGTGGGAAGCCAGGTCTTTATCTGACAATCCACTGTCACAGTCAAGATCTTGTTAGTCCTTATCTGGGCAAAGCAGTTAGGAGCTCGCTGGCTTTCATCAACATGACTTTGGTCTGAAGCATCGCATTGTTAATCGCTCTCTCGGGGGATTTCAGCGGCTCTTACTCTGATTCACACGCCACAAATGTCATTTTCTCTCCATGGATTTCCACCCGGAAATGAGCAATTCTTTTTTTTGTTTTGTTTTTAGTTGTACATACTGTCCGTTTGACCTCCCAATCTATCGGAACACATTTTCTTGTTCACGCCGCACATTCCATTTATATTCGGAGTTGATGTTTGTAGTCCTGAATCCTTGTGTCCCCGTGCCGACTCTCTACTCTGGACACATTGGTAATAATAACAGTTGATGCTGCGTGTCCTGCCGGGGTCTGTGGATGATGCCTCGTTGCTGAGTGACAGACGAGACCAATCATTCACAGAGGCTCCCCGTGCCAGTCCCAGAGGTCTAGGGCTGCGGTCTGTCTGGTTTGGCTGCCGTGCACTGGACACCACAGAAATGTGCACGCCCCAGCACAGCTCCCATTAATCTTATTTGTTAGAGACTAAAATGATGCATGTGGTTTTCCACGCTGTGCGCATGAGGTTTGCCTTCCCATGCTTTGGTTAAGGTGCAGGCTCGGATCCAGCTACTTAAAATCAACAGCCAGGGCCTCTTCTTCATGCAGTGTCTCGCCTCGCCGCTCCATGCATCCCAGATGTTTACTGAACAGCTGCGGAGCCTCGAGAACTGCATTCAGACCCTCTTTGGCAGGATGACAAAAACTTAAACAATGTATTACCCACACAAGGCCGTGCGACCACAGCATAAACTGCTTTAAGAACAGACGACTTCAGCGTTGTCACTCTGGTTTTCCTGGTCGGTGCCAGCCAAGCGGTGAAGAGGTGCTGCTACGACTCGTGGTACCTTGTTTATTTTTGGTTACATTTGTATTTGACCTCAGAATCTAGAAGGAAAAGTATCTGCCAGAATATTCTTGGCAGGTCTCAGCTTCATATAGACAGTTGAAACCTCATAGTCTTAGTGTTTGTAATGATGTTATCACTTCTTTTCAGGAATACACTGGATTTACATAGTTTCTTGAGTTATATTGTTCAGCCTGGAAGCAAATGTATAAATAACATAATGATTTCCCTTTTTATACTTTGCCTGTACAGTTTGACTCCTGAGCTCTATTTCTGTGTCCTCTGACCAGTCTGGACCTGGATCACATGGGATGTGTATTGCTGTATTATTTTAAGGTTGTTACTTTACTCCAGATTTATTCCAGTTATATATACAAGTGGCCTTCGACCGTATCGCTGCTCCCCTGTATAGCTTGTAGAGTTCTTTGGCGCAGGCTGGTGTTACCACCAGTGTTTGTATTGAGAGCTGGCCCAGCGTGGACTTCCATCCTATGTGTTGGCTCCGCAGGTTAATGGTCCGTGTGGGAAAGTGGGCCCCTGTAGGCCCCTGTGGGCCCTATCGGGAGCAAACAGCCATCCAACCATTGAGTGCTCCTCAGCAAGCCTCATTAACCGTCTAAACCCCCCATCAGTGAATCACACGTGCTATGACTCAACACCCGCAGCTGAAGGTTGTGCCCTACCACCACCGCCACCATCCATCCCTCACCACCAACATAACCCGAGATAATACGGCTCAGTCTCACTTCTGGGCTGCTCAGTATATCAGTGACGGGGTCTAATCTGATTCCAGCTCAGGTTCCGCAAAAACAATTATTCAGAAGCAACATGTTGTGCAGAGTGATGCTATCATCTTCTTACCTAAAGGGACAAAAATGGGTTTGGATGATATTGTCTCTGTTACACTTTGTACGGAACAAAGACGTCACCACTAAAGGAATCATCTCCTGATATAATCTTATATAGTTTTTCTCACTAAATCGGTTATTTAACTAGAATGGAACTCCGCATGCATGCATCTCCGCCAAGACCCAACAGTCCCGTTGAACTCCACATAAAGTCATGTTCGTTACACATCAGTGGTAGTTACAGGTTTGCAGCGGACTTCCTCACAGATTTATATTTGGATCTGCACACAATTGTACATACTCATAAATATAAATCCCCTAAAGTTGCTTGGTTGTTATTAAGATTATTCCCTGATATCAGTGAAAATGTCAAAAAGCATTTGCAAAGTTAAAGGTTCCGCGTGAGCACTGCACTGGTTTAATATATATTTACATTTGGACTGAAACACTCAAATGTGAGGAGTTGCTGTTAATATTTCAAAGTGAATTAAATGTCTTTGGGTTTGGGACAGTTAAGAAAACTTTAATCACTACAACAGGTCAAGTTCCGCAGACTTGATCCGTCTTCCTCCTGAATGCTGGCTTATTTTTTCAAAAGCTCCCTGTAGTGTTTTCACTGGGGTCGGGTGGTAAGACGGTATCCTGGGGCATTTGAAAATAGCTACGGTGTCCGTTTCATTATGGCCATGAAAAAAACCCTGCAGCACAATGTGCACATTCATATAATAATAAAGGCACAGGAGAGTTTGTCCAGCTCCACTGTGCGTGTGGTTAAAGACGCCATTACAGTGATGACAGAACTCTTTGTAAAGAGAGTAATTTGTCAAATAAATAACCAAATCAAAAAACACTAAAGACTTGGACCAAAGCAGGAAGCGTGACGTGACAGCTTGTCCTCTGACGGGAGAGTTGGAAAAAGTATTAGGGCCATGTTGAAGTAATACTAAGAGTCATAATACTACGAGAATAAAGTCGGATTATTAGAAAGAAACTGAGTCTGTTCAGAAGAAAGAACCACAGACCCGGAGGAAACTGTGTGTTAAGTGGAGGAGGAAGTGTTTGGTCGTGGTCGATTGTGACGTTATCGTTCTTCACATCCGTCTCATACTGAAAGAGATTTCATGGTTTCACAATGAGAATGTTTGTGAAACTTTTTCTTCCTTTATTCTTGTAATATTACAACTTTTCTCTCAGGATTACAACAGATAAACATAAACATTTGCTTTTCCATTCTGTATTTTGTTCAGAGAACGAAACTCGAAAACTTAACTTGTATTTGTAGACATGGTTTTCACAAGCTGGAGTGTCTGGTAACTTTATTACAAATAAGCTGAACTTCATGTGCAGAATCGTTGCTTAAACAATTCAAAGTGGCACCTTGTAATTGTTTGGAAGAAATGGGCAGTTTATTAACCGACAATAAATCATGACCGCACTAAATTAGAAACAATTCTGGTAAATATTGAACTAATCTTGTTATATTAAAAAAAGTCTTGAGTATAATTCAGCTTGGCAGGCAGCTGTGTGCAGCTATTTTTGTTCCTGAGCATACAATAATATCTTCTGTTGCTTTTCTAAGTGTGCTCTGGTGCTAAAAAGGGTGGAAATCGATCCACAGGAAGCCGGCTCAATTTGGAGCCACGATGTGGTGGAAAATTTGTGTTGGAGACTAAGAGAGTTTAAAATTAGCTTACAGGTGTTGACCAGGGTTTGGCACCAAGGCCCGTGATGGAGTGAGAACCTGATGATGGCGTTAATGCAGAAGCCGGGCCGATCGCTGCGAGGTGGTCGCTGGGAAGGAAAACAGTGACGACCACCAGGTGCTGGCTGGGAGGTTCGTGAAGAGGGTGAAATACTGGATCCCATCTAAGGGTTTGGAGCCGGGCCCACGGGAGGAGAGGGCAGGAGCCCAGAACCTGGCTGAGGACCGACACCAGCTGGGAATAGGAAAACAGGTTTTCTCGTAACATGAGAGTTTGTCTGGAAAAGACTGGGCTTCCCTGCCCAGGGAACAATGACTTCACAGACTCCTAAAACATGAGAAATTAAGACACAATATTTATATTCTCCCCCCCCCCACATACGTGATATTTGCACACGTTCCTGAGAATTTACTATAAATTCCATTTGCAGCTTCTACGTGTTGAGCTGCTGATAAATCGTAAACAGTAAAGTGTACTTCCTGGGACCATTTGCCAGAGAGGCCCAGCTATTAAGATCATGGACAGTATATTTAAGTAATGGCTGGTTGGACCTGGAATGAAGTGGGAACGAATAAGCAGCAGTTTCTGAGCCATGAAGAACTCCAGAGGTTCACGGTGTTTTTCATGGTTCTGCTGAAGTTACCGTCCTCTGTGCCGGCTCTGGACTGTACGTCAGATTTAATCCTCGTCATTAGTGAGTCGTCTTCGAACTCTTCTACGATCTACCGTCACTTTTTATTGTTTGTGTGCAGATACTTTTATAAACAGTCTATGGTGCAGAGGGAAGTTAGAAAACTTTGTGTTCATCCCACCTGGTTTATCTGCAGGGAAGAGTTTTATCGTCAAAGTTTTTTCATAAAGTGAAACAGAATTTTCTTTATCACCGTTCACGTGTGTAGTTTATGTATAAGCTGTTATTTCAGAGGTTCGTTAAACAGCCGACACAATATTCAGACTTAAGTTCACAACTTTACAAAATAAAAAGTCTGTAATCCGGCTCAACGTAAAGCATTACGGCAAGAAAACAGGTGTTGTGCTTTTATTTTGAAGACACGTTGCTGAGGAGGAAGTGATTCTATCAATGTTATTTTAATGATGGAGATCACGCTTAACTACTGACGGCTACAGACGGCCTCCTGTTTATAACATATTTATTAATATTGAACATATCACGTGTCCAAATGGCACCGAATTCAACACATCACTCTCCTGGAGTGTGAAGCTGATAAGATGAACGGTCAGACAGGAAGTCAGACAGGAAGTCAGACGTGTGTTTGTAGATGTAACAGACACTCGTTAAAGAAACAACAGTAAACACAAAACAAGAAAAATGTGTTTCTCATTCAGCTGCAAGATATTGAGTTTACTAACATCTCTGAGTGAAATTTGAGGGTTAAAGTTTGTGTGTTCTGAGCAGGAATAAAAGCTTATTAATTAATTTAGTCTTTTAAGCGTTTGGTGATAGTTAAACTTGATTTAATTTATAGATACAATCTGAATAAAAACTTCCAACACATCTGAAAGTTGCTCCAGTGGCAAAACACGCCTCCAGCTCTTCAGCCGGCTCTTCCTACGTTTCACTGGCTCCATCCTCAGGCCCGAACCTGGGCCTCCACAGCCCAGCTCACCTCCAGCAGGCGTCTGTGTCACTGTCCGGCGACCTCTGCTATTTATAGCCGCGCTGCCCCGGTGCCGGCGTGGCTCCGCTGTTCGCCTGGTGTGTGGTGTTGTGACAAGGGCCCGCATGGGAGCCGTAATAATACAGTGTCTCCGTCTCCCTCCTGGTGCTCAGATAGAGATTGTTTAAACAGTATCCTGAGCCGGGGACGGGTCCCATGACAACTCCATAAATATTTACCGGCAGCAGCCACGCCGCTTCGCTTGAGGAGCGCTCGTCTGCAGTCTCCCTCTGTAATGTTTTTCTTTTGCCCTTTTTTTCCCCCATTGTTGTCTCTCGCCGCTGCAGCGATGTGTTGTTTTGATGATTTCCTTTGGATGTTGTGCATGTCTTTTTTTTTCCTGTGTGGGGGGCGGGGGGGGTGAGAAGTGTTTTTACTCGGCCTGCTTTCACCTTTACACACCATCATCTCACTGGAATGTCAGGATGTCCTGTATGTTGGTGCCGCGTTACATGTTCACATGTTGCACACGCTGGGAAACGGGTTCTCTTGATTTCCAGCAATGGGACAAAAAACACCTCAAACTGGTCTCGATTCAAAAAGCAGCGAGAAAAGTCTTAAACTTAATTAAATATTTTCTTTCTCCTGTATAATTTATTATGTGCTACACTTCATCATGCTGCAGGAGGCAGTTCGATCTTTTCTTATGGAGACGTCCAGTATGATTTTTTTCTTTTGATTAGTTAAACATGTGGAAATCACTGCTGGACGAATTGGTCTCATTGTGTAAGTTGCAGATTTGGTGAAGTTGGCGTCGGGCCTGAAACAAAGTGTCTCTGCTGCTGCTCCAGTAACTTATCACTTCACCTGCGAGCCCTGATGAGTTTTATAATGAAGGATAATGAATTTATTTCCTTTTTATGACACTTACTGCACCTGATGCAAGTCGTATTTATTAAATTCATTCTATTGATGTAATATAATAAATCGTTAGAGGCCATATTGTCCCGACTGAACTCCAAAGAACTTCTGAATCAAAGCTCAGGACTTTCTTGTTTACTTTTAATAAATGACTAATTTTGACTTTAACTCTTTTACTTCTTATTTAAATAGACTTCTATTCTCTCTGTAGCTCTTTTAATGTCTTTTCAGTTTTGCGTATTGTCTTATTTAGATTTTACAGTTTGTCACGATGCCTTTTAAGGTTTAAAGTTGCTCAAAGGTTTTGTACCAGTAAACTCACGTCTCTTTGCTCGATGGTTCTTCATCAGACTTTCGTACGCTGGCAGATGTGATTGTGAAAGACTGCTGCAGAAAGGTTCACCCACACAGTTGCATCATTTCGTTTGATTTACCTACCAACAATAATAAATCCAGTTCTTCTCCTCTGTGCCCTCACAGACGATGGGAAGATCTTTCATGGCAGCGGGGTCGGCGACGCTTTCGGCCCGCGCTGCTTCAAAGGCGACATCATGGGCTGCGGCATCATGTTCCCACGGGACTACATCCTGGACGGAGAAGGTGAGCGGCGTGGGTTCAGGTGGTAGAATTCCGTCCGTCACTCGTTAAAAGCGGTTGACGTGTTCGTGGGAGGTTTCGCTCTTCGCCCTAATTACCGAGGTTTAGCATAAGACGGTTGCTGCAACGTTCGGTCTTAACAGAGGTTCGTTGTGTTTGGAAAGAAACTGGATATTAACCAAGGTCCCGGCACGGAAACCTGAGCAGTCACTCACAGGTGAAACGTCTTGTCCTCCATCTGTTCCCTGAAACATAAACTTTCTGCTCTCATGTGGTTTCACGACGTTTAATGAAACATGACAGGAACTAATAAAACCAAATAAGAGCGCACAAACAGTGCTGGGATGTAACTAAGTACATTTACTTAGTTACTTATACTTTTCTTTTTCCATTTTTCATGTATTTGTACTTAATCTCAGGTACTTTTCACTATTACTCTGCTACATATATCTGTACTTTCTCCTTCACTACATTTATACAGTGCAAGGTTTTACATGTACACTTTTTTAATACGTATGTTTAAAGGCATTAATGAAAAATGTCTTAGCTCCAAACTATAACCTGGTATTTAATCAGTTACTTAACCTGTGCTCTGCTTTTGTATGAATGACTTTTTCTTTAACTCGCTTTATTGTCCTCAGGTGACATGGACGACTGGGATCGGCCGGAGGTCCGTCCGGGTCCTGCAGGCGTCCAGAACGTCCTGTACCTCAACGAAGAAGAGGAAGAGGAGGAGGAGGAGGAGGAGGAGGAAGACGGGGAGGAGGTAGAGCAGGGACAGGAGGGAAGGAAGGTCACGGTGAGGAATACTGACTGTTACCTATATTTCATCCAGTTCAGTGAATGTTACAGTATTGACTCTTATTGTGGAGGTGACGGTGGTTCTCACGTCTTGAGCTTTAACCTAATGTGTGATTTCCTGGGAGGTTCCACTGAGTTCATGTCATTGTTGTCGAGCTACAGACGTGACGACAGATATGTGGCAACATTTTACACAGTAAATTCAGCAAATAGAGAATAAACAGCGTTAAACATCAGGAGTTAAGATATTATGGAACTGCAGGAGGACTTTCTAAACATTCATTCTGTGGAACAGTGTGAATTCAGCCGACAAAACCAGAAACGGAAACTTGGGCTGTGTCTGAAATCTCTTACTTTGTAGTGTTTTCCAAATGTTTATTGAAATTCTTTCTACCCTGTGTAGTGGATTCATCGTGTCCCTCAATAAATACCATCATGCATTGCGGTTATGGCGTTGACAGAACGCAACATGGCGGAGAAACGAGGGAGAGAGGGCGGCTCGTCTCAGCCTCCTCTCTCTCTCTGGTGGTTCTACTCTTTATCTACACATTCACAGATTCATCTTCAAATCTCATTATACATTTTACACAATTACAAATCTGATAAACTCACATTAATTGAGGTAGATGTACAACTCTCTACACACTCAATATTGGCTCCATATTTTGGTGCATTACCGCCATCTGTAGATCAGTGGAATATCTTTACATGTGTGTTTTCACGCATGTGCTCGTGTGTGCGTGCACGAGAACAACCAAACAGAGCTCCACCTGTAAAAACATTATGGCTTCACTGGTGTTCAAAACCTCCACTGGGTACCTTTAACATATATTAAATCTTTCTTTTGGCAGCTCTACCTGTGGAGCAGCACTCAGCAGGATTACAGCAATTATTTTACATGACTTGTAAAAGCAGGAGCCCCAGAGACTTGCATCATAATGAATACTTTCATATTCTGCTGTAACATGGCTCCTGTGGGACCCATTACTGGGAATCTAAATATACCACACATACGCCCAATCTCCCTGCACCTCACTGGAACGCACAGAGGTCGGAGGCGCTGGAGATGGTTCCTGTCCACGACGAGTGAAGAAGAGGAAATCTGCACAACTTTAGATTTATTGGCCGGTGACGGTTCGAGCACGAGGCTCTTAATGAAATACAGAATCACAGTAGATGTCTCAATAATTTTGTGTAGAAGAATCAGCCGCTTTGAGACATGCACAGAACTTCGCAGGTATTTACACCCGAGGAAGTTCAGCGAGCGACAGACGCAAAAATGAAAACAACAACAAAAACACACAAATCTCCTGTTGAAAACACGTAGCAGACGCAGATGAATGAGTCAAGAGAGTTTGAGGTGATACGAGCCGACGACTGTGTCCGTGTGTTGCCAAGAAAACCACGTGACCTCCGCAGCGGAGATGATGCGTCACTTCCTGTCTCTGTCAGCTGCGCCCGGCTGAACTTAATAAACTGCTCTGGTTGGCGGACGAAACCTTTCGCAGAGCGGGGACTTTAGTTTCCGGGATTTTCTTCAGAGGGCGTTTGTTTTGAGAAGCTCTGCAGGTTTTTCTCCTCCTCCTGACGGCAACAATTTCCTCTTCACGACGTCGCCACTCCGTCTTGTTTTCACCGAGCGACACCTGGCAGCTGGGAATCAAACACCGTGCGTTTTTTTAATTGTTCTCGATTCGAAGCTGCTGAGAATCGTACGCTCGCAGGCCGGCGGGGTTTCACAGCGCTGGTGCAACAACACGGTGCTGAAACCCAAGTGGGTGAGAAGGAAGAGGCTGAACTGTAATCCAGGGATTTGTCAATATTTATCCAGCAGGACACATTTACCCACAGTGCAACGCTCCACAACATCACACAGGCCACTATGGGCACGGCTGCACGTGCATGTGTGTGTGTGTGTGTGCGCGTGTGCGTGTGTGTGTGTTGTTCTTACCTATGAAACCAGTCACATACCTTCTCCAGTCACTGAGCAGCGGTGCAGTGGGTGGCACACTGGCTGTTTGATGTGTGACTCAGCCTGATTAATTGAAGACACACACTTCACAGAACTTGTCTTGTTGTGTTTCGTGTGTCAGTGTTTGTTCTCGGACTTGGAGAGAAGCCCTCGCATTAGCATCGAAAAGCTTGTTGATGTTCTTTTGAGAACAGCTGGATGATGTTTGATCACTCGCTGATTTAGCAGAGACACGTTGTGCAAACATTGACTTTTTACCCCCACGAGAAGACAGACGTTACACTGTCGCCTATTTACTTAACAATATCCGAACTGCACATGATTCCTGGTTACAGGCGGAGCACCGAGTCCTCTCACATGGAGTTTGTTTAAGAATCGTTACGTAAGACTTCTCTTCTCTTGACTAATTCCTCCATCGCTCCATCCGAGGATTTACCTTCACCCAGAGCTTTGTGTTTGTTTATCTTAACTCGCTGTCGCCCCCTGTGGTCCCGCAGGTGTTCTTCACAAGGAACGGGAAGCTGATGGGCCGGAGGGAGATGCTGGTTCCCCCTGGTGGCCTCTATCCCACCGTGGGGATGCTGAGCAGCGGCGAGAAGGTGAAGGTGGATCTGCATCCTCTCAGCGGCTGAGCTCAGGGTCGGGACTCGGACTCGTGACGCCCTGCAAACAGCTGGCTGCGCTGTAGAGCTCACCCCCGGTAGCCTAGCATGCTGCTAACACTCACCAGAACACACGCAGATCAGCTGCACACATGCACGTCGCTCCCCCCCCCCCGGCTTTTATTTATATAAGAAACACACAATCATAAGCAGGAGCACAACCGGGGCCCCCTCCTGGTTGTGTAGTAGCAGAGATCCCGGGTGACCGTGAGTCCAGGAGCAGGCGACTCCTGACAGACGTTGAACTGTTGATTCTATGCAACCTGCTCTGCTGTCGTCCTCTCACCTCGTCCTGCATGAAGCTCGTCTCTGAAACACTGAGCTGTTCCATCCTGCTCCTGAGGGCTGGCTCACGTCTTCTGTTTAGCTTGTCACGACCCCAAAGCAAAGCAGAGCGAGGCCAACAGTTGTGCCGAGTCAGAGCTCGTTGGCACTTTATGTTTCAGGTGACAGAGCCTCCCTCCCTCCCTCCCTCCCTCCCTCGCTCCCTCGCTCCCTCCCTCCCTCAGCCTGGCTCCTCTCCTCTCTCTGGGTGACGCTGCCCCCCGGTGAGCGATCAGGGAGCTGCTGCTCTGGATCCGTTTCATCTTATATCACAAACCAAACATGAGATTCTGCTCCTGAGCAGCGTCCGATCAGACGTTTCCTAAGAGCGGATCAATAGATTTGTGAGTATTTTTCTAGTCTCGTGTTGGAAACGATCAAACGAACACATCAGGAATATTTTCTACAAGGAATCTGCAAAATACGCATTTAAATTTATCTTCTACGTCAAAGGTTCAGGGAGCGTGTTTTGATTTTTGCACTTTGACTATGTGACGTGGACGGTGGGGAGACGTGCAAAACAGTGGGTGGACAAGATAACAGACAACTTCCAGTATGATACAGTCCAATGCATCAGAGCCATATCAGGACACCCCCCCCCCCCCCCCCCCCCCCCCCCGGGTATCTGTCCTGAGGGATCTGAACACAAGTGGTGAGCGTTCGTCCACTCGCACCTTTAAAACATGTAATGTCCTGGATGCGTCTCCTGTGAAGTCGTTTGATCAGATCTCACAAATAATGTTTTTATCCTGTCAGAGTTTCCAGATGTGTGTGTGTGTGTTGGCATGAAGGAGAGAGAGTGAATCATTGTGCTGCTATGAAGAAGGAAGTTGCTATTTTAAAAGAATAAAACGCCTCCGATCTCAGGACGAGTTTGGGTCGATCACACTTGATCAGTTCCCTCAGGACAGAAGTTTCCTCGGTTATCAACTCACGACCCTGAAAGTCTCATCGACCTTCACCAGAGTCCGAGCTGTTGAACTGGATCATACTGTCACTGTTGCTTTGACACGTAGACGGTTTTACTCTTTTTCCATTTTCTCCCCGTTTCACCTGTAAAGTTAGAATAATGTCGTGTTTGGCTGGTAAGTTAAAAGATTGTCTCTTGTCTTGTGTTTGATTAAAGGGAACGATTTTAATGTATCAGCTGAATGGGTTAACCAAAACCTTCATCAAGTCTCTCACGGTTATCTGTGTGTGTCTGTTTCTGTGTAGTTTAATCACACGTTCCTCTGGGGGCACACAGCAGGTTCTTGTAGTGGTTTCGTTTTGCATGTAGACCAACGAGGATCCTTCAGACAGTAACACTAACATGCTGTATAATCACGACACAGGGTTTAACTGTTGAATCACAAATCTGCTGGAGATTGTACGTTTGTTTTTAGCTGTTGTGCGTTTGATTTCGAGCCATCGGTGAAATGTGTAAGAATTGTGTAAATCAGTGTGTTGTTGTCCTGCAGGGCTGGATAGAGACTCGTGTACACGTCTGAACTGTAAAACTGAAGCTAGACAGTGCAAAGATATTAATGTGACACTGATGTGGACGTTTCCTCCACATCGACGTTCAGGGTATTAAAGTCACTCGTATTTAAGTTTACTCAGAATCTCAGTTTACAAAAGAAATGACGTTTCAACCAAATTAGAGCAAAATCTGGTTAAAAATCTTTGTAGCATCTCTTAACCTCCTCAGTCCTGTAATAATAATAATAATCTCTGGCCTTGTTGACATTGCACTATAACGGCCTTGTTCACTTCATGTTTGATCATCAATAAAGGTTCAGTGAAGTAACAACGCTGTGTCCACTTGTTTCTAACTTTCTCAATCCATTTAAAAAGGTTCGGAAGTTGATTCATAAATCTGGTTTATATTTTACAGATGTTTTAGTTTAAAACCAACCAGTTGTTGTCTAGTCTCAGTAATTAAGTTGATCTTGAAATTCTTGTGGTTCTTAAACTCTTTGTCCGTTAGTCTCATTCAAGCTGCACCAGATTTCACATATTTAAAGACATTAAGAATCTCAAAGTAAAAGTATGACCTGATGTTTATCATTTGTGAAAATCACATCTTTGTGTTTCTCGGTGTGTTTGTCATATTTTGTAATAAGTATTTGATCCCAAATTTAGCTTTCCTTTACATTTTTAAATCAATAGACAGAATAATCACCACATGAGTGACGCCTCGAGCTTCCTTCTGATGGAATTAAAGAACAAAAAAAAAAATGAAATAAAAGGTAACGTCGAGTGGTTGCTGGAAATTCCAGATTTTGTGAACGCTTCAAAAACGTTGCTCTGGACACTGAAGGGAACAAAATATGGACGAATCAAAATCAGCTCGAGACAATTAAACTACACAACCAGACGTGGAATCGTTAACAAGAATCTGTACAAACATATTTGACACAAACTCAACAGGTTTAGTAAATAACAATTTATTTGAACAGTAGAAGTTTAGGATATTTGGTCCCTGATTTTAAAAAGATCGTGATTCAGATACACGTCGTCAAAATGCGAAACAAAACAAGATGACTGTATTTTTTTTTTCTTTCATGGCAACTGAAAAGAAAGTGACAGATTTATTTTCCACTGAAAACCCGTCGTTAATAAAAACAGGAAATGTTTGTTTGTTTTTCGGGCTGAGCAGCTTCGGACTTTCACCTTTAACTTTGCTCCTAAGTGACGAGTGAGTTTCCCACTTCTTGGCGTAATAAGACCACGTAGCTGGTGTAACAGATCGAGAGGCATCCCCAGAAAACACAATTATTACAACAGGTACGTACACAAAGTTAAAATGCATAATCAACGTGTCACAACTTTTTCTGTTCTAAAAATATTCATAACATGTAGTTTTAAATATTTCACTTAAAAAACTAGTCATGCCGAAGCAACAGTAAAAACTATGAGCTGAAATGTTTAAAGAGGCACAAATACAGAAGAGTAAAGAGATCGTACTGGAAACTGCAGCGAGAAGAGGAAGAGGAGGGAGAAGAGGAAGAGGAGGGAGAAGAGGAAGTCGTCTGAAAAAGTCCTGAAAGTCGACGTGTTGGCCTCACACATCCTCTTCCTCCTCGTAGAAACGGTTACGTTTGATCATCTCCTCCACCGTCAGCGCCTCCTCTTTATCATCCACCTCCTCGCTGTCCCAGAACCCCACGTCCTGGGACGCCTTGCTGGCCTCCACCTCCACCTCAGGAGACGAGACCTGCTCTGTCGGCATCTCCTCCAACACGCCTCCATCTTCCTCCTCCTCCTCCATCTTATCTACCTCGTCTTCCTCCTGTTGCTCAGCTCGTCCTCCCAGAGCATCCTCCTCTTCCTCCTCCTGGACGACATGATGCTCCGCCACTTCTTCGCTCTTCATCTCTCCCTCCTGCTCCTCCTGCTCCTCCTGCTCCTCCTCCCCTGAGCTGGTGTGAATGTCGACGCAGTTGTCTTCAGTGGGCGTTTGGCTGTGGGACGACTGGCCGTCTCCGAGCTGCAGCTCCATGCCGGAGGGTTCAGGGCTGAGCTCCTCAGGAGGAGGAGGTGAACTCTGCTTCCTGGAGTCAGGACTGTTGGCCAGCGTGAAGGGGAGGCTGCGCTCCTTCAGGGAGGAGCTGTTGAGCAGGCAGGACGTCTCCTTGGCCTCTTCGGTGGGTGAGGAGGGGGAGTCGTCCTCCGGGGGCCACTTGGCTCTGATGGGTTTACCAGCAGACCCCCCCTCTGTGGTGGCTCCGCCCTCCTCCGGCTCGGTGCGTGGCGGCCAGGAGATCTTGAGTCGGCGCCCCTCGGTGGGTCTGTCGGCCTTCTCTGCCGACCCCTGACCCAGCGCCTCCATCGTGGCCATCAGGACGTTGACCTTCGCCAGCGGGGAGTCCTCCACGCTGGGGCTGTCCAGGTCCGAGGCCGGGGCCGGGGCCGAGCTCTGGATCTTCAGGCTGTTCGGCGGCGGAGACTCACCGGCGTCGCCTTTGCTCTCCCACAGCTCTTTGTGGGGCCGGTGGCCGAAGCCCTCGTCGTAGTTGCCCTTGGCCTTGAAGAGCTGGCAGAAGTGCGGCTTGCAGTACACGTTGTTGTGCAGGGAGGCGTAGTTCGCCAGACTAGGAGAGAACGAAGCAGTTAGTGATACGTCCAGAAAACCTACCGAGGGTTTTACTGTGATGTCAGTTTGACCCTGGAAGCGACGCTGCTGAGTAAATGAGTGCATTGATTGGTTGGGTGTTATATTTGGCTCCTCCCCCTCCTCACCTGAGCTGGGTGTTGCAGTGCGAGCAGCGGAAGCAGGAGCTGTGGTAAACGTGCTGATTGGCCACCAGCCTCTCCAGAGGATACACCGTCTTCAGACAGGACACGCAGGTCTCCCTCACCGGCAGCCGGAAGTTCTGCACACGAAACCAAAATCTGTCACCGACACGAAACGTGCAACATGCGACTGTTACTGAGCGACAGCGCCCCCTGCAGCCTGAGATCAGCTGCTGTAACAAATCCACCAAACTGTTTAGAATCCTTTATGTTTTCAAAGTTTCCTGCTGAATATTGGAGATAAACTCTGGTTTTTAATAACTTCTGAGTCTTTTTAACTGATCTCAGTTCAGTTTCACAGCTTCAACTGGTTGTGACAGTTGAAGCTGTGACTCTCAGTCAGTTCTTCTCACAGGAGATGAAGGAGGAAACTTTCTCCTCGTTCCTTCGGGGACTTACTCTGGGAGTCTTGGGCTGAGACGAGTCCTTCTGATTGGACGACACCGGGGCGCCGGGACCAGAACCTGAGGGGACAGACCAGGATGAGAGGAGGCACCGACATGTTCTGAACACAAGAGGGAGCTGTCCTCATCTTTAATAACAGTAGAATAGATAGAGAGAATCCTGAGATAAAGAAATAAATGTGATTCCTGCTCTTTTAAAATAATTATAATATGTACTTTAAGAATATAAACATATGGACAAAGGTTTCTGATGAGCTCTTAAAGTTAATCACCGTTGCTTTCTGCAGTTAAAACTCTTCTGCCGTTTGCTTCAGACTCTGGACTCTGCAACAAGAGAAGAGAAGAAAACATTCATCCTGTTGATTTGTTCTCGACACGACTTCACATTCACCGTGTGTGTAAGATATTTATGATAAATCATCTGAACAGGATTTGTCTCCTCACCAGGTCCAGCGAGCACGGAGGGACGTTCTCCTTCTGCTTCCCACAGAAACCGTCCAGCTGTTCGCTCTGAGACACAAACAAAGACGATGTTCAGGGACAAAGATATTTCAACGCTCCTCGTACACGACCTCGTTCAGACTTCAGATCGGACCGAGCTGCCGGTGGCCTCGGTCTCTGTCTCTGTCTCAGCTGACGACGCTCACATGAGCTGCGTCTTGGCTGCAAAGTCAGTTTGGTTGATTGGATTTGACGACAGTCACCTTGAACGCTTCAGAGAGGAGCCGGACAAATCTGATCCAGACCTTTAGTCCCCGCTAGGTAAACAAGTTGAATAATATCTGGATCCTACAATTCCCATGATGCAACTCGATAGCATCGTTTATAGCTGAGGTTTCTGAAACATCATGCTCTAAATAAAACTGCCCTGTGACCTCGTGGTTTAAAGCACCGACCACGACATGGAAGCGATCGCTCTTCACTTTTAAAAACACAGAACATTTCAGACACCTTCATCTCATCCTGTCTGGATTACTGCAACTGAATTAAAAATCTACTGAGCAACTACAGACTGTTCAGAACTCAGCTGCCAGACTGTTAACTGTCAGGAGATCAGTGTTCAGCCTCGTCACTCTGGTTTAGAAGAGATTCACTTTGTCCAAGCTGCATCTCAGAACGTTTAATGTCGTCTTCTGTCTGTTCCACTGGCTGAAAACCAAAGAGGACAGAGTTTTACAGGCTCTGAAACAATCAGCCGAGTCAGGGACGTAGAACAAGTCTCTTATCAACACTGTAGTCAGAAAGAAGAGAGACAATGTCCCCATTTCCATTCAGATTGTAACTTTCTATTCTCTGTTGCTTCACACTCTGAGCGTGACTTCAGAGTCAAACAGCGGCTGTGTGAATAGGGTTTTATATATATATATATATATTTCTTGTGAGAATAACGTGTGTGTGTGTATATATACATATACACACACACACACACACACACACACACACAACTACAGACTCGTTATTCTCACAAGAAATATATAGATAGATATAGACATATATATATATACACACTTCAGGTCGATGGTTTTTTACACCGACGCCTGAATGTCCGGCTGACGTGAACAAACTCGACTTTCTAAACTTGAGTCTGAACCCGTCGGGTCCTCGTCAGGTTTCCACCCTGCAGGTGAGACTGGAGGCACCGAGCTGACCTCTGGGTTTAAGACCGTGACCACCACCCCCCCCCCCCCCCCCCCCCCCAACACTCCCAGTCCGAACCCAGTCCGAGCTTTTCCTCCCCACTTCACTTCCTGACGTCAGGGTAACACGTGATGAGAAAGTGACTCACGGTGACGTCCTGCTTGGAGATGGCAGCTTGGTAGAGGGCCATCCTGTCCCGGAGAGGAGTGGAGTCAGCGAGACTTCCATCTGCTCCGACAACACACAGACACACACACAGACACACACACAGACACACACAGTTCAAATCAAGTCAAATGATGCTGAAGGGTCACATGAATTAAACCTTGTTCTCAGGGTCGAGATGAGGAAACTGTTTATGTCTTCAGGAAGTTTTTCAAGCTCACTTGTTTAGCAGCTAACGAGTCGGACTTAGACAAACTGAGTTAAAAGGACTTTAATACGTCATGTGACCTGGAACACAACTTTAAATAAACAATATTGTTGAAGGTGATAATACGTCAGTGTTGTGTTTACAGTTTGTTGTGCTGCCTCCCAGTGGCCAATAAGAAACCCTTAAAGCAAGTTTAAGTTAAAAATAAAAATCTTACAACGAACACATCAAGAGCTGCAGGATCCAGATCTGACACAAATCAACAATTATTATTATTAAAGATGCTAAAACGCTCAGTGGAGCTGAGTGGAGTCAGAGTTTAAAAGATATAACACATTGATTAGAGAAGCTTTGAACATTTTGAAGGATGGTTGAATTCATATATTCACATCCTCCAGATCTCTAACATGTGATGAAACATAAAAACAAATCCACTGTACCTCCTAGTATCTGCTCCATGTTATCGCCCGTCTGTTCCCTGGACTCCTGGAACAACAACAACAACAAGGTCAACGACGACGACACAAGTCAAAGTGAAAAACAGCCTCGTGTCATGTGAAGCTGTTTTTAAACAACAGACACATTCTCACATGTTTCAGTCAGTGGAGCAAACAGACGAGAAGAACTCGTGTCCATCAGGATGATCAAAGTGCAGATGGATGAACAAGGTGTGTGTGTGTGTGTGTGTGTGTGTGTGTGTGTGTGTGTGTGTGTGTGTGTGTGTGTCCAGTCCAAACCACTTTAATCCCCTTATGGGCTCAGGGAGACGGAGTCTGAGACACTCACTCCGTCTGTTCACAGTCGGCCACAAAACAAACAGATCACGTCACTGTTGTTGTTTTTCGTAAATTCTATTAATTTAATATGAAAACATAATTTAACCACGATCGTTCAGAGATTTCTGGATTCAGACGAGATTCAGTTCATCAGAAACCAAAGAACCAAAAAGAAACCACGAGGCCTCAGATAACAGAACACGAGGGGAGCCGATATGAGACGTGCACGGAAAACTAGATGATACTTAAATGTCTGTTTGAACTGATTATTATTATTAAGATAGAAACTAAAGTTTGTTTGTATTGAACTTTTCACACAAACTAAAATGACAAACAGTGAAAAGTATGAAGAGAAAGAGCTGGAACACAAAAGTGATGAATCCACAGAAAAGCGGTACACGTCTGTTCAGCTCGTTTGGATTTGAAGGCTGAAGTCAGCACAAGAGAGACAGAGAGAGAGAGAGAGAGAGACAGAGAGAGACAGAGACAGAGAGAGACAGACAGAGACAGACAGAGAGAGAGCGAGAGAGAGAGAGACAGAGAGAGACAGACAGAGAGAGAGAGAGACAGACAGACAGAGAGAGAGACAGACAGAGAGAGACAGAGACAGAGAGAGACTAGAGTCAGATATTTCCCTCACAAGTCGGTAGACAAAAAACTGAGCTAAAGACCGAATATTAGACGTTAAGACCAGAACTTCAAATGAATATTTAAACTGTTTTTTAAATGACTCCACAGAATCCCTTTAAAGACGTAGTGAGGACATCACACAACCTCCGACGCCACAGGTCTGTAGACGCGTCTCTTTACACCGTCAGAGGACGGATGGAGTCGACCTGCTGGACACGAAGCAGCCTGATGGAGCAGGGATGTGACGCAGTGAGGATCTTAAACTGAATAATGAGTGAAGATGGAACCTGAGACCATGGGAGGAATCTAACAGACGATCTCCTGAGGAATGACAATGATGCACTGGCTTTAACAAAAGGTCAACGAGACCAGGTGAAGATCCCAGATCAGAGGATACAAGCCCCTCGGCTGCAGGACGTCCATGACTCGCTGCAGAGCCTCGTTTCAAATGCATCTACAATCAACAACGTGAGGAAGAGAGTTCGGAATCTAACGCAGGAGCGTGTTCAGAGCTGCAGGATCTTAAATGATCTCATGTTTGTGTTATCGTCTGTTGATCTGCTGACAAGTCTAAACTCTCCTGGAGCCGTCACGCCCACGCCGTCAGGTCGATGCCTGCGTCCAGCACACGTCGTTCCACCGTGACACAACCGACGCTTCTACTCGTTCTTCAGTCGGCGAGAAACGCGACCGACTCGACTTCCTGTGACGCCAGAACACGATTAAAGACTCAATCTACAAGAAGACGCAACTGGAAATAGAATGACGTCATCTGGTCTCTGCTGCAGGTTCGGTGCCAGGTGGAGGTCGCTGCCCCCCCCCCCGCAGGCGTCAGCAGGTGAAGGAAGATTTCACAACAGAAAACACAGCAGCTGTTTCACAACGTTCAGACAAGTTCCTGCTCATCAGTGACTCAGGGTTCAGCTATTTCCCAATTCTGTTCATCGCAAGTTTCCAAGTAACAGTACGATGATGTTAAACTCCCCCCCCCCGCCTTGTTATCTCCTTTTAAAGTAAACATGTGTAACTTTCACTTTCCCCACAAGCAGAAAAGAGTCGAACAATCTGCAGCCTGACTCCACAACGTGTCATGAACCTGAGGACAAAGGGACAAAGCACCTTTCAGGCTTTACAGCAGAGGTTTGCTGTTAGTAGGAAGCGGTACCTCAGTACATCTCACACACACACACACACACACACACACACACACACACACACACACACACACACACACACACACACACACACACACACACACACACACACACACACACACACACACACACACACACACACACACACACACACACACACACACACACACACACACACACACACACACACACACACACACACGTTTTCTGGTTTCTTCTCCGTCAGCTTGGCGACAAAAACAGTGAATTACACCTCCCACCTGCAGGGGGAGCCTGTGTAAAAGCCGAGAGCGGATCTTGCATCGTGTCGCTTTAAGTTCGGTTCAGTATCTTCGTCTCATTTTTACTTTTCAAACCAAAACGATCTCCGTCCACTAACACGCCTGAAAACACGTGACCCCCCCCCCCCCTCGTGCACTGGGCGTGTGCAGCTGTTAGCAAAGACGACAGGGTCAGAATCACGAGGACACGTCGTGACCTTAAAGACCAATCAGCAAGCAGCCCGAGTCTGAGTCATCGTTTCCAAACATCTCAGTTTCTGCTCGTCCAGACTGAAACGGGACCAGTTTATAAACGTCTCTGTTTCAGCTTCTCTGAAACTGAGCTCATGTGTTTTCAAAGGAAAACACAGAAGTGAGGATGGAGCCTGATTCTGAAGAACAGACACAATCACAACAAAGGAAACAGTCATTATAATAAAGGGATCTGTCCCTGAGGGTGGATTAGGTAGGTGGGGTGTGGGGGGGGATAGAGCGGTCAGTGGGATGTAAACAAACCGTCGGTCTCAGGACGTTGGATCAGCGGCACGAGACAAAGAGTCTGCTGCTAATCCTGATACTGTTAAAGCTCCCGCTCAGACTGACAGATTGACTTCCCCTCATGACCCCACCCACACACACCCCCCCCCCCACACACACACACCACACCTCACACACACAAAGACCCTACCCCCCCCCCCCCAAAAACAAAGACAGAAGACGAAGGCATCTACAGAGTTACTAGAAATATTAAACTGTTAAACTGGAGCAACACAGTCCATCAGTATAAAATGATAAAGTTCTTTGAGAAGCTGTTTTTCATTTCTGAGTCTTTGCAGCTGCGTCGTCCTCCAGCTGCAGAGACAGAGACAGAGACAGGAAGTCAAACATGAATGAAAACGTCATAGTTACCTCTCGTGAAGTTAAAGCCAGAAAATGAGACGAGGAGACGCAGAGAAACTGAGGAGACGCAGCTCTGAGGAGACGAGCTCCAGAGGAGAGAGAGACTCAGACTGAGAGGGTCTGACTCACGGCGAGGGGGGAGACCGGGGGGGAGACCGGGGGGGGGGGGGGGACCAGGGTCTCTGGAGAGGGGTTCAGTGGGGGGAGCAGGTGTTCCGGGGGGGGGGAGCTGTTCAAAGGGGGTGTGGCTGAATGAAGGTGGGGATGACAAGGGGGGGGGTGTTACAGATGGGTGAGTTAAATCAGCGGCACACAGCGGCAGGCGTACAAGGGGGGGGGGGGGGTGGAGTCATCGGGGACAGTGGGTGGTGGAGCAGCTGGTGCTGTAAGAGGGGGGGGGGCAGAGGGAGAGGAGGGGCTGAGCTGAGTGTGTGTGGGTGGGGGGGAGGTCCATTAATTTCATTGTGTCTGGTGATGCACATTTTCCCCTCAGAGTGGGCGTGGCATCATTTCCATCTTAGCTGGGGGGGGGGGGGGGGTGTCTTCATGAGGCAGTTTAATATGTTTCTAATTTATAAGAAGGTTCTTCAAAGTAAAAGCACAAGGTTTGTTTTGTTGCGCGTGTCCAGCTGAACTGCAGAGCTTTTATTTTGAAAAGTTGTGATCTTGGGTTTAAAAATTGTGTCGGTTGTTTAACAAAATAACACGAGTTCAGTAAATCACTCAAACTATTGCAACTGGATTAAAAAAAACAATATAACTTCTCATATACTATAACTGACAAGACTCATTACTGCTCCTTCATCTCCGTCAGACATTTTCTTTTCAATAAAACCTTTAAACATTGATACAACTCTACTTATGTTTCAGTCTTTTCTCAGCAACGTAGTTCATATTGTTATTTTGTGGCTGTGCTCAGCTTCACTTCCTCACCGACTCTCTGGGGTTTCTGTTTGTATCATCGTTTCTTCTCACTCGTCTTGTGGGTCGAGAACAGAGGATGTTGCACTTTGTTAATCCCCACGAGACAGATTGTGTGATTTGTGTGATTTGTGAACATCGGCTTTACAAATAAAACGGGGGATTGAAATGTTCTTCCTCGTTTAGACGCCTGTAGAAAACTCAACCGTCTGAAAGTTGAGACAAAGTGGAACAAAGTGGACTGAACACTGAGCCCTGAAGAAAAAGGCCAAAGTGGAGGTGGAGGTATTTGACCGTGCGTGGGAGGAGGAGGGGGAGGAGGAGGAGGAGGAGGAGGGGAGCAGAAAGTGGAGCACAGGGATGATTTATGAGGAGGGGGAGGGGGAGGGGGAGGGGGTGGGGGGGGGCCTCAGGGGAGACGGTCAGATCAGCTGTCTGCAGTCATGAGCCTGCACCATTACATCATCCTGTGAAGTGCAGCTCAACAAAGAGGAGCAGCTCCACACTGGAGCCTCTTGTGAGTCAGAGGAACCGTACGGATCGGATTCTACTGTTCAACTCCCCAAACAGTTCCTCCTTCAGTAAGAAAACTATGCGACGCGTCAGGAAAAAAAAATCCCCCAAACTCCCGGAGCGCTGCTTGATCTCAGTCTTTAAAACGCTCACATTAGGAAGTCAGTGCTGAGGGGAGGGGGGGGGGGCTGGAAAATCCACTTTCTAATGTCTCCACCACGTTTCTCTGCCAGGAGCCGATCCTGTGTTGACTTTGGATTCTCGTGGAATCTCAACAGAAACCATCTGACGTTTAAAAAAGGATAAGCTCAGTTTCTCTTCTTCTCAATAAATCTCATGAAACAACTAAACTCGCTGACGAGAAGAATCCGAGCAGCCAACGCCTGATTTATCTTCTGTGTGAACTGTTCCCGAGGACGAGAATCTTTATAAAAACACGTTCAGACCTGCACCGAGCTCCAGAGAGGAGCTGCATGCGACAACAGAAACGTCCGGGCGTTTCCTGCAGCCTCCTGGTGGAACGTCTGCAGAACATCCAGAGGAGCTGATGAGTGAAGGAGCAGGAGACGGAGATGTGGGCGTGTGGATGACGTTTCCATCACGGGACGGACGCAAAAAGAAAAACCAAAAGATCTCGGGATGAAAACGCAGAGTCACACACGCAGAACGCTGACGGAGATCTCAAGAGAGTTTGTGGTGACATCATTCGACGCCAGGGTCGATTTGCTTTAAACAAAAACACGTGATCTCCACGGCCGAGTGAATTCATCCTGCGGCTCCGCCCGTCACCACATTCTGTGTCGTTCAGGAGACTCAGCAGAAAGACAGAACGCTATTCTGCTGACATCCTCCGGGGTTCACGTCTAAAAACGGGATAAGTTTCTGTTTTGAAATGCATCAACTCCGCTTCACACGACTCTGGAGATTTACAGTCGGTAGAACAGAGAAGTTCCAGGAATGAACGAGCAGAAACTGAGATGTTTGGAAACGATGACTCACGACGTAGCTTTCACTGATTCGTCAGACTCGCATCACATGACCTCCTTCAAACCACCAGACTAGAAAACATCACCGGGAATCAACTACATGTGTCACTGACCCAGTTGTGGGTCAGTTCCTTTCTGTACTTCACATTTATACAACTGTGTGAATGTGGAGGAGACAAGATGTTGTCCTAGTGACACCGGCACACACGTGTCCAGTGTACGAGAGGTCATGTGATCCAGGCGTGTTAGTAGATCGAAGCCAAAACGCTTGTGTGGACAGAGATGGTTTTATTTTGAAAAGGCTGTCTGGCTGCAGAGTCTGTTTTTCTGTGAGTTCTTAAATTCGACTCCATAAACTCCAACAGTGTTATTGCATAAGTCAAAACAAAGAGCGGAACATGTGCGGTGAATGGATTAGGAGGCAGATTCTGGGTCAGTTACACAGTGAGTCATCAGTGTCCTGAGCTGTTTAAAGCCTCATAATGACTCGTAATGTTCCCTCTGTGGTAAATGGACACTCTGTGTGCAGGAAGCACAGCGTGGCCGTTGTTAACGAGTCACACCTCGAGTACGAGCACTTTACATTGGACACGCCTCCAGGGAAATTCATGACCGGACGTTAAGGGCCTCCACCTTCTGGTCCTCAAACAATCCGCTGCCCCGGGGAGCGTGAAGCCGAGCCGGTCACTGAGAGGAGATGCAAGTCAGCTGAGTGTGTGTGTGTGTGTGTGTGTGTGTGTGTGTGTGTGTGTGTGTGTGTGTGTGTGTGTGATGAGATGAAGGATAGTGCGGTTGCACCATGTGACTGAAGCATGACAGCGCTGATTCTTTGAGAACAAGCAGACGTCTTTTTTTTTTTTTTTCCTCCTCTGAAACTAAAACGAATCAGGATCCCGTTTAGTTTGCGATGGAACAAAAGACTCGACGGATCATCAACGTCACAGCAGCAGAAACACGCACATGACAACAAAAAGACAAACGCACAACAACCAGAGACAAACTAGTGGTGTACAACGAGTGTGCGGTTTGTTAGGTACAGTCAAAACTGATGCAGTCGAATAAATAAATCCTCCATGAAGGTTTAAAACACTTTGATTCCAGATGTTACGTTAGTATAAAGATATTATCTGCAAAATCTACTTTAAATATCAAAAGTAAAAGTACTAGATGACCTCATTGATATTTAGAGTAGTATATTGTGTAATTAGATTATTAATGTATGCAATTACTGTAATGTAACATAATTATATTAGTAAAGTATAAATAAGTTCCTTCTGGATTGTGGTAGAGTAAGGGACATACAAATTTGTACAAGTACCTCAAACATGTACTCAACTAAAGTACTTGAGTGAATGTACTTAGTCACTTCCCCCCCCCCCGTGAGCCTTCATGCAGATCAGATGAAGACAGACGGACTCACCTCGTCTCTCGGCTTCTCTCCCGTCTCGAACATCCTCTTCAGGCTGTTGAGGGGGACGCTGGGCTTCTCACACTCCGACACGTCGGCCTCAGCCTCCAGCTCGTCGGTCGTTCTGCTCGGCGGCGCCTCCATGTCCGTCAGGTCCAGCTGATCCTCACCGGTCTCAGGCTGTGGCTCCGTGTCCTGCTCCTGTGGCACAGCGGAGCTCCCCCAGGTGTCCGAGCGGCTCTTGAACAGTGACCTGGGTGAGGCTTTGGGGCCCGTCGATTGGCTGATGGGGTTCTGAGGGTCGGCGGGGCCGCAGGGTGTGGCCTCCTGAGTTTGGGCTCGGTGACAGGACGACGGCTGCTGCTGTTCCCAGCGTTTCTTTAAAACACTTAGATTCCCGCTGCGTAACGCTGAGGGCAGAGGTTCTGCAGCCTGCGGAGAACAAGCAGCTGTTAGTCACACAAAGATCCTGAAGCTTGGTTTCAAGATGAAGCTGCTGTGACTCTGCATTTGAGTCTCAGCTTCAAGCTCATTGGTTCCTCTTGAAAAAGCTCACGTCTCAGGAGGTTTCATAAACTCACCTGAGGAGGTTTCAAACATTTAACTAGATTCAATCTTAAGCTGAGACTTTGGTGCAGTTTCTAATTTATTTATAATTAAATGTGCAGAAACACAAAATGTGCAACTTTCCAGACACTGACTGTAGATCAGCCAATGCAAATGAACCATCTTCTGATTTAGGACCTCAACTATGAATCATTCTTTGTTAATTACTCATTTTAATAATAATCTTAAACATCAAGGTGATGTCATCAAAGTGTTTTACGGAGAATTCAAATATAAAAACAGAGAAAAGCAGCAAAGTTTCATCTGGATTATTCAAATTTTACTGGAAAAAAAAAGCGACGTCAACATTAAATGATTGTAAAAGGTCAAATGACCGATCCATTTAACACAACAACACAAGGACCATTAGTATTTAGTCTAGTTTATTTCACACAACATAAACTAAATCGATCATGTAGCTAAAAAACAGACAAAGAAAAATCTGTTGAATCAAAAGATGTTCAACGAACCGTCACAAGGATTAAAGTCGATGAAGAGGAGTGAAACTACAGCTTCACACGGTCTGACTCATGAGGAAGAGTTTGGATGAAGGAGGATTCAAACAGAGACGTGAGAAACCAACACCTCAGATACAAAGAGTCAGAGACATCAAGACGTTTCCGCTTCTTTCAAGCGGTTTTTCATTTCCTCATCAGAGTTGGACTCGGGCCACTGAAGCTAAAAAGAAACCACTAAAACTCAACTCAAACGTCCTGCAGAGTCAGAAGAAAAGACAGTGAAGAGAAACAACTGCACCAAAGACAAAGAGCTGCTCGTCGGCCACAGACCTGGAAACAGCTGCACACACGTTTCTTACTGTCAAAGTAGAGAGTTGAAAACCTGAGAGAGAGGAGGACGACCCGGCGGTCCAGTCAGCGTTGTGCGACCGTGTGTGCGCGTGCGTGTGTGTGTGTCTACTGACCGGCTGGAAATGCTACAACCCGTCCCAGATGTGAGAGACTTGAGAAGTGATCAGAGAAGCCAGCAGCCCACCCCCTACAACCCGGAGAGGGGAGGAAACAGAGGGAGTGAAGGGGACGAGGGGCGGGAGAGAAAATCAGAAACAGACACCGTCAGTGAGGGAAGGAGCGAAAACACAGGAAATGAGTGAAAGGTAAGAGAGAGAGAGAGAAACCCAAACAGAGCGAGAGAAACTTTCCTCAAAGACTCAGAGACCGAAGCAGCTGGAATGAAAGTGATGAACCTTCGTGACCCAGATATCAGACGTTTATTTAGGAAACTGGAGCCAAAGAAAAGCCTCAGAGTACTTTCTCATTCCTGCTCTACAAAAAATATATTACTGCACAAAACGTATTAAAGTGATACGGCAGCGAAATGTGTTTTTAGCTGTAAACTGAATTTTCTGTTATGAAAAACATCTATATACACATTTGTTTTTATGTATAAAGTTTCTCTAAGTCCAGTAAAGTTCTTAGAGAAACAGACCTGGTACATAAATGTCGAGACGTAAGAGTGAGACATTTAAACTGAATTCTGTTTGTGACACGGAGCCAGAGAAGAGACCTAAGTGTAATGAGCCTGGACAGCGTGGACGTCCCCCCCATCCTGTCCCGTCCCTCGTGTCCTCGACCGTCTCAACAGCCACAGTTCAACCAGCTCAGGACGACCGGGGGTCTAGGCCGCCAGGAAACTCCAGAGGCTTCATAAAAGTGTGTGTGTGTGTGTGTGTGTGTGTTGCTGCTACAGGAGTCGTAGTGAGAAAACCTGTGGTAGGTGGGTGTGTCTTCGCCCCCCCCCCACCCCCAGATCAGGTGGGTCGGAGGAGTCTTGTTACCACACGACAGCAGATGCCATTGTTCCTCGTCTACTTTCACCAGAGCTCTCTGTGCACTGCTGGACTGCTGGAGTGTGTGTGTGTGTGTGTGTCTTCAGATTAATGTCTCTAACATAAAGTCTGTGTGTGGATCAGCGGGTGTGAAACAGTTTGTTCATGTGATGTCGGAATAATCAACTTGGAAAGTCAGTGAAACTTTAGGTGATGTCATCACTTATAAACCAATTAACACAGTTTTATAATCAGCTCATAATTAAAGCTTCTAATTGTGAACTTCATTTTAAAGATATGAAAATAACTAAACTGCAGCTGGAGTCATTTCACATCCTTAAAAACACTCAGTTCTGCCTGATTTTACTTTTGATGCATTCAGCACATTTTTGCTTGAGAGAGAAACTCACTCTCATATTCTTAAATACAGGACTTGTACTAGATTACTGCAGTATTAATACATACAATACTGCTAATAAAGATCCTAACACAGTAAATCTGTGTTTTCATACCGACACTCACCGTTTTCTTCTTCTCTGCATTTCCCTCCTCCGCTGCCATCTGATACCTGAGGACACGTGGGACGGACAGTGAATGAGACGACAGACGCAAAATAACCACAGACAAAGAATCAGGAGCATCTGGTGCACGTACGAACACACACAGACACACACACACACACACACACACACACACACGATGAGCTACAACGATTAATGAATAAAACGATAAAGTGCAGGTGAATAGGGAATATAAATCTATATAAATGTATTTAAAAAAGGTTCAGTGTTTAATATTTAGGTCAAAATGATCTATTGGCAGAAATTGAATATAAAATAACCCTAGTGATGTTTTCACTTGTGTTTCATCTAAATGGTGAGGGGTATTCAGCTGCAACATGAGACTTCACCACTAGGTGTCACTACATTCTACACACTGAACCTTTAAAATGTGTGTTCATCATCCACAGCAGCACTGGCTCCTCTGGTGGTCACACAGAGGAACTACAGAGGAAACATCCAAACCCCCACCTGCTCAGTTCAGAAAGAAGTAACTTGATATGTGAAGGTGAGATTCAGCCCAGTTCCACTCAGTAAAGTCTGTGAACCAGAAACACCGACACGACTGGTTGAAGGTGTGATCGTCACATTTTTTTTACAGAAAAGAGGAAACTGAAAAACAGCCGAGTGGAGAGGAAGCGTCGTGACCTGGTTTCTCACCAGGAGAGCAGAAGAGGGGGTGCGGCGCCACATGAGGGAAACAGACAGAGGCTGATCTGCTGAGTGGCTGCTGCTGAATTATTAAAGTGACGAGCGACTTACTTGGAGAAGCGCTCTGCGATGGCGTTGGTTTTGCCCCGGGCGGAGACGATGGACATCTCCTTGGCGGTGACCCTCAGTGACTGGGACGCCCACTGCCTGCGGCTGAAGGGGGCGACGGAGGCCATGTTTTCTGTGTGCGAGTGATCGATCGGCCGGACGTCCAGAAACAAGACTCTGAGACAGACAGAGGACGACTGAATTAGTAAAACTAACCTGAGGACAAACTCTCTCCTCAGCTTCTCCTCTGCTGCTGAAGCTGTTAAACTTTTACGACGCCCGTCTCCCGCTGACGAGTGAACGTCACCCTCAGCTCTTTGCGTGTTTCAGATCAAAAAGGTGCCAGTCATTCTTTCACGTCTGTACAAAACCCTCTCCCAGAAATCAATCAATTTGAGCGACTGCACATCAGCGCCGCCTGAGTCAGAGTCAATAGAGGACGTCACGCCGCCATCGACCATCTGTTCTCATGTGACAGGGCTCCGACTGAGGCCCGAGGGCGACCAGCAGCAGACAACTCACACACACACACACACACACCTACAACACACACACACACACTCACACTCCTACAACACACACACACGCTATCCTGCATCGACTTCCACTCTCTGTAAACGTCCTAAAACCTGATCCCTCGCTCTGACTATTCATGGTCATGTCAACATGCCTCAGCTACCATCATCAATACAAGATGAAATAAACACTGAGGGTGAATCACCGTTAGTTATCTGATGTACTTTTTATTTCCAGTTCAGCTCCACATGAAACCAGACGCGTTCCCATGACTCATTTTCCAACATGTGTTGATGTGATAAAAATCAGAATCGTTGAGACATCAGGGATTTTTCCAGTTTTGTGATCCGATCTGAGACCAACTTTAAAAAAAAATACTGAATGACTTTGTATTCGATGTCGTTGCCAAGGAGACAAAATCAAAGATTTAACGCTCGAGCAGAACACAAGCCAGTTTTCCCGTATTTCAGATATTTCACAACGAGGAACTTTCCCAGATCACTTTTACATCCCAACATGGATTTTTATCAGAGTCTCATTTTATGAAGTTGAGCTGGAGTCGGTAACATCTGTATTATTTAATATTTGATGCATCTGTGCCTCATCTTTTCTAATTTAACAGCCGAGGACGTCAGGAGAGTTTTTATAAGAAATAAAACTCCTGCTCAGCGCCTCTGGTCTTCAAAACCTTTCCATCAGTCATTCTTCTATTAACTTTATTATCATTCATTCCTTTTAACCTCGACCTACCCACAGTCCCCATGTCAGGACAGGAATGACACCGGGCCTCATCAGGACCAGACCGTGTCCCTCTGAGCTCGACTGGTCCCGACAGGCTCAGTATTTATGCTGCTAAAGGTCGAGCAGAGGAAACAACTCGTCTCAACCTGCCTCTCCTGAACTCCTCGGGTCTGGAGGTCACACACACAGCAGCAGTAGCAGCAGCAGCAGCGTCGTCAGCTGATGATGCACAAGTGTCATCACACCTCAGGTGAATTGAAGAACGAGGCCGGTGACGACGCAGCCTCCAGGGAATCGAACACAGACTCCACGTTACTCAGCAGGTGGGCCAGTGTGAGACACGACTGCCTCCCTGTGACTCGCTCCTTCACTTCCACACTCGTCTTTGTGTTGTGGACGGTCACCGGTGATTCACCTTTTACTGCGTTTCACTAATAATCATCTGAGTCGTTTCTTCAAGCAAACACGTGAAATATTTGCAGGTTGGAACTTTTCAGACATGAGCTTTTTTGTGCTGATTTTCTTTGTTTCACTTCACAGAAAAATCTTCAGATATTTGACAAACAACATTTTCAGATGTTAACTTTGTCTGAACAGATTAACTCAGTGTTATGGTCGTTAAATAGATTCATTCATATATTATCTTATTAAAGAGGACTTTTTGTTTGTCTCTTATTCATGTTTTCTTAAATGCAGGACTTGTTATGTACTTGTCACAATATCATAAAGTACTGCAGTATTAATACATTTACTGCAGTTAAGGATCTGAATACTTCATTCCCCTCTGTGAAGAAGTAGATCTTCATACTGAGAAACACTTTAATATGATGTAAGAAGCTGAAAACATCAAATGTTTGACATGTTGATTAAAATCTGATAATCACATATTGATGATTGTGTGATACCTGGTCGTTCACATTATGAAAGAGCATCTGATTGGTACAACACCAAATCACAACACCTACAATATATACTTATATACTTATAATATTAAGACTGTAGAGAGAACAAACTCCCACTGACCAGACTCAGTGTGAACTAATGATTATTTACATCATCTACAAATCTGAAAGTGAAAATGAACGATATCCCAAAATATCCCACTTTTCAAAATACCTTTTTATCCCATCGACCAAAAATTCTGTTTTCAATTCAGATTTCTCACATTTGAGAAACAATCAAATGTTTGGGTCAATCCATGAATCCATGAATCCCTGATATGAATAACTGTTTCTGTTACAGGTGGAACAGACACAAACGAAGCAGCAGGAAAATCTGATGCTAAACTTTTAAAGTGTTTGTATGAAAGAAAAAGTTCCAGCAACAGAAGAAGAAGAAGAAGCAGAGTGAAGAAACTTCCTGTTTCAGCTGAAGTGAAGTTAAAGTATAAAGTGAAACAGAAATGTCCACCTACCTGTGACTGATGATCTTTAAACTTTGTTTCTCTCCTGGTTGTTTCTCTTCATCTGTTTCCACCGAGGCTTTTATACAGACGGGGAAGTGGGCGGGGTCTCGTGCCTCCTATTTAACTACTCACATCCAATCAGGAGGCAGCATTCACCTCCACCTGGCAGGCACGTGCTCTCCCCTCCCCCTGGCCAATCAGCTGCAGTGCTGGGCTCGCCTCTGTGACGACACAACCCTGCTCTGATTGGCTGACACACTCCTTTTGAATTTCTTATTCATCAATTAAAACATAAAGTAGAACATTCATACAGGAACTGGCTGAGACATAAACAAACAATACAAGGAAACGATTTCATCTAGAAAATAGAGACATGTATATAGATTTTCTTTTTAAAGAACAAGGACTTAAGAGGCATCAATTAAAACAGCAATAAAGAATCATAGATCATACTTTTCTTTTTGTTTGTTGTCATCTTCTCTCTCTGATATTACATGTGTGTCTTTCCCCTCATGCACCTGAACCTATCACCATGTATGTTTCCGTGAAACTACCATGAGCACCAGCATCAGTTCAAATGAACTTAACAGCAATTTTAAATGTCAGCCTCTAGGGGGAAGTGTTGTCCCGTTCATGCTGTTCCTGCTTCACAAGGACAGCAGCACGCCACCTTGTGGTTTGATAGGGTTAGGGTTAGTAGTGGTTAGTAGTCACACATCCATTGTGCAAGGCTTAGTGTATATACTGTATATACTATATAGGTCAATGCATTTGACAGATTCTCCTAAAACCCAAACATACACGGCAGAATTTCTAGAATCCATTCAAAAGTGAGGGAAACGTGCACTTTGTGTTTCATAGTAAATATTTTATTTTTCTGAAGATGTGTAGTCTTCATCACACCATCCTCCTCTTCCTCCCTCTGTTTCTCTGCGAAGTCATTCTCTTGACTTCGCAGAAAGCAGCTCACGTTTAGTCCAGTGTCTGTACTGAGCCAGTTACAGTGTTAGAAAACAGGATTCGCTCCATAAATACATCACAGTCAAACCATAATATTCATAGTAAAACATTTCACTTAGAAACTACATTTAAAAAAACAAAACAAATAAAAACACGGGTTCACTTTACATTCAAACGTTTTCTGTTTCCATTTAACATTTTCTTAAATTAACTAAAGTGAGTTGATGCCTTTTTACTATCAAACTGAATAAGCTGAATTACAATGATGAAGGAATCTTGAATCTTGAATCTTGAATCTTGAATTTCTGAAAGGGGTTTAATCGTGGCCCCGCCCCCAATTACGGCTTCAGGAACTTCCTCTGGTGATTGACAGCACACGTGTCAAGTGTGAAGTCACTAACATGAACAGTTCTCCACATACACACAGACATCTGTGGAGTTAAATACATGATGTTGAACCTAATGTCATTTATCCAAGTTGCTAACGATAACATGTTTATTATGTTTCTGCTGTGAGATCCGTGTTTCTCTCTCTGGATCGGTCAGATATTAAAAAAAGTGAAAACAAACAAATCTCTCCGTGTGTCTTCGGAGACAAACATCCGTTGCACATGTTGTATCCGTGTTCTAGTGTTTTCTTTGCTTTACAGTCGTGCATCTTACAGTGAAACTCCGTCATATCGTTCCATAACCGGTCTGTCCTTATGATTTGTACATCTGGTGGTTTCCTCCTCCAGCACTAGGGGGCAGTGCAGCGTTGGCTCCCGACTGAACGTCCACGAATCCCATCCTCTGCCTCCTCTTCCTCTGCTCCGTCATCTACACACAGGAAGCAGATTCAAGAAACACACAAAGTCCTGTTGGCTCAGATCTTTAGTGTAGGGAGTGTGTGTGTGTGTGTGTGTGTGTGTGTGTGTGTGTGCGTGTCTGTGTACCTGCTCTTTCAGCTCCATCAGCTGAGTCGTCAGAGTCATCACCACCTTCATGGTCGTCGCCAGTTTGTCCTGTAGCATCCTCATCTCGTTCTGCTCCCCGTCGCCGTCGGTTACCACCAGAGACATCGCCTGCATCCGTGGAAACCAGTCCAGGTTGTTGTTCTGAGAGACGGAAGAAAAAAACGTTCAGACGTGTGTGTTTGTGCCTCGATCACATCGTGTGTGTGTGTGTGTGTGTGTGTGTGTGTGTGTGTGTGTCTGTGTACCTTGATCATGTGTGCGACGTAGCTCTCCGGCCCGGTGTAATCCGTCTTGTTCTTCTCTCGCACCAGGACGATGAAGTACAGGTAGTTCCAGATGTTGTGCTCCATTTTGATGTGCTCTTCAAACGACACCGTCTTGTTGTCGAACTTGTCTCTCTCCAGACCTGCAGCAACACACAACCGTCCTCAGCAACACAACCCGACGCTTTAAACACTAAAACACCCTGGAGCCCGGTGAACCTTCTGGTTCAGGCTCAACTCACCACAGATGAAACACGTCGTCTTCAGGATCTCCTCTTTCTTCTGTTTCTCGCTCCTCAGGTCGGCGAACGTGTCGATGATGACGCCGAAGATCAAGTTGAGGACGATGATGATGACGATGAAGTAGAACAACAGGTCGTACACGACCCGGGCGGGAAACAAGGGCTCCTGCACACACACACACACACACACACAAAGATAAAAAAATATAATCATACTTTCAAACTTAAAGGTTAAAGTTGGACATTTAAATTACTCCTTCATGTCATTATATGTATTTTTTATTATTGGATTATTGTAAATAGTATTTTATTTATTCAGTCAGATCTTATTTTAGAAGCTGATCATATTAAAACATTAGTCACTGTCTTTTGAACTGTGAATAAAGTTATTAATCATAACTTATTTTATATGTATCAGTTAAACAACTTAAACAACAAAGAAACTGCGACTTAAAGTTACAGTTAAAAAGTATCAGCCAATGACTAAGGTGTTGTACTAATACTTGTTAGTACTTAGTTACTTTCCGCAGAGTAACTGAGTAATGACACGTGATGAGTTCAGCTCAGTGGTTTTCCTCACGTTCTTCGATGGTTTGCGGAGAACGTCTCCGACTCCTCCTCCATTCCTCAGCCCGTGGTTCAGCACCGTGACGATGCACATCAGCAGCGTGTCACACGCTCGCTCCGTGTGCGATTCGTCTGAAACACACACACACACACACACACACACACACACACACACACACACACACACACACACACACACACACACACACACGGTTAGGACTTGAACATCCATGGTTACTGAGCCCATCTTGCAAACCTGGTTCCAAACTTATTTATTTCTGATCTAAATGCTTCAAAGGGTTAAAGTCCAGATGTGTGAGGATCAGACTCCTCCTCTCACCTTCCTCCTCGGCGACGCCGCTGGTCTCCGAGGTGCAGCTGACTCCGTCTGACGAACACGAGTCGAGGAAATCCTGAGAGGCTTCGTTCTGCTGAGGAGCTGCACGACACACACACACACACACAGACACACACACACACACACACACACACACACACACACACACACACACACAGACACACACACACACACACACACACAGAGTCACTAACCCACAGCAGCAGTGACACACACACACGCTGTCAGTCAGGTGATTGTTGCAGGTGTGTGTTACCTTTAGCGAGCTGTGGCAGCAGGTCGACCTCCATGATGAAATCCTCCTTCAGGCAGAGGAAGCCGACGATGGAGAAGAGGTAGACGAGGATGAGAGCGAGCAGCGCCGTCAGCAGGATGGAGCGACCGTTACGAGTCACACTCTTTATCACGTTGAACAGCGTCTCCTCGCGGTAGATGAGGTCAAACAGCTGCACGCACACACACACACACACACACACACACACACACACAGGGTTAACATCTGTTTCAGAAAACAGATGAGACGTGAGGACGAAGGTGCGCCGGTGGTTTACCAGGATGCTGTAGAAGAGCTCGTGGACGAACAGTCCCAGTGTGGAGGTCAGGACGTACGCCAGGTGATAGTTGAACTCCACGTCCATCACCATGGCTTTGTATCCCATAATAAACGTCCCGTTGTTTCCCACGAAACTCACAACAAACACAATCTTGTTGATGAGCTGCAGGTGAACAGAGAAACACAGCAGGTCGTCAGGAGAGTGTCCACCAAGTCTTTTAAATAAGTTTAATAAATTTCGCAATAAAATCAAGTTGTAATTTAAGGACACTTGTGTCAGGGGGGGAAGACGTGGTTCCTACGTTGAGCGCGCCGAGCAGGATGAGCGTGGGCCCGATGCCGAAGTGGTAAATGGATCTGAGGATCAGAGCCAGGGTCAGAGGCTGGAGGCCGTAACGCTGCGAGAACAGACCCAGCACGGACAGACCGGTCAGGATCCAGAACAGCATCAGCAGCAGGGAGTCGTCGATGGCTCCAGCTGAGAGGACATCATTCAATTCATTCATTTAAAGGCCTCGAGGACATTTTCACACCTGAGAGTCTCGACCGAGGTTCATGATGGATGAACTCAGACATTAACAACAGACACTGACCACTGCAGCAGTAGAGGTTGCAGTAGTAGAAGTTGCAGTAGTAGAAGTAGTATTTGCATCAGTACCTTGTCCTGAGTTGTAGGGGTAGAAGAAGGCGATGATGAGATTGATGAAGACGGCGAGATTAAAAGAGATGGATCCCCACAGAGTCATCCTCCGAGAGAACCAGAACAACACCGGCATGCCTGACACACACACACACACACACACACACACACACACACACACACACACACACACACACACACACACACACACACACACACAGTTATCATCTCTTCACTTTGAACTTCAGGAAAACATTCTGTTTACATGCTATGTGTGTGTGTGTGTGTGTGTGTGTGTGTGTGTGTGTGTGTGTGTGTGTGTGTGTGTGTTCTCACTCCTCAGCTTCTTCTGCCACTCCATCTCTCCGTGCAGGAAGGACGACTGCTCAAAGAAGTGTGTGACCTTTGACCCCTGCTCGTCCTGCTCCGTGGTGTTGAAGACCCTGAACTTCGACTCCTCGGTCAGGAACTCGCAGATGGGATGAACGGGGAACACGATCTGCTCCATGCTGCGGTCGTCACGGACAATCTGCACACAGACGTCACGGTAACGTCACACATGTGTACATATGTATATATATATGTCAGGTGGTATTTCTGTTAGCGTGTAGCATGAGCAGTACCTCTATCTGAGAGGTCAGCAGCTCGTAGTACTCCAGAGGATCCTGATCCACCACAGCAGCTGGAGCTGTGGACTTCAACATCTGGGACAGAGGCCGGTTGTTCAGGTTCAGCTGCAGACACACAAACATTCATGTAACACTGCTGCAGTAACTCCATCAGTACTGCAGTAGCTCCATCAGTACTGCAGTAGCTCCATCAGTACTGCAGTAGCTCCATCAGTACTGCAGTACTGTCACAGTCACTGAGGGTGTAGACGGATGAATTACCATGGAGGAGATTCCTTCCTCTCCCTCTTTACTCTTCTTCAGTGGTTTCAGGAGGTTCTGCAGAACTTTGTTGTGTCTGGCCAACTGAGCACAAACACACCAGACACAAAACTTTACTTCAAGTATTAAATACAAGTGAGTACAGTTACTTATTAGTACTTACTGATGCCTATTTTTGACTCTTGCTGCTGTAATATTGAACATTTCCCCATCGTGGGACTAATAAAGGATTAACTTATCTTATCTTATTTTAACTTATCTTATCTTATCTCATCTTAGTGGATCTTCTCTCATCTTAAAAGCAGAAGTACTCATTATGCAGTAACAGAGAGACGTTGTGTTGTGTCACCTGTTGAGCCAGGATGTAGATGTTGTGTCCAACCTCCCGAGGAGAAACCTCCACCCCCTCACACTCACTGTCCTGATCCTGGTTATAGGCCTTCTTTATCACCTCCACCTGCACACACACACACACACACACACACACACACACACACACACACACACACACACACACACACACACACACACACACACACACACACACACACACACACACACAGATGTTAATATTTTTTATTCCATATATAGAAAATACAACAGAGGGAAGAGAAATAAAGAGGAAGGCAGCAGGGAAGGACGTGAGGAAGGAATCTCTGACCAGCTCTCGTGGTCGGAGGTTGAACAGGATCCTCTCGGCGTTCTCGCTGTCATGGCGACTCTCCATCAGAGCCAGCAGCAGCTTGGAGGCGTTGTCCTGGCAACCAGACAGACAGCAGCAGTCAAACATCTGGACCAAACACGACACCTACACTTCTCATTCTAACCAGCGACTGTAAATGAAGATGGACGATATGACGGCTCCTGAAAGTGAAGCCAAAGTCTGAATCTCCGCCTGGTGGCTGGCCGCCTCCTCCTAGTTAGCAGATGGGACGTGGAGCAAAACTACAAAAGTTCAAGTAAATAAGTTCAAGTTAAATAAGATGGTTCCTGTCATTTAAGGTGAAGCTCTTATCTCACTGATGTTTGTTCAAGTGTTTCTGATAAAGTTTGAATTAGTTATTTGATGATATACAAATGGGCTGAGACGTCATGATTGACAGCTGAGACTGACTCATGATCACGACACCACGGCTCCACTCGACGTGTGACGTCATCACCACAAGATGGCAGCGATCATATCTGAAATGTTTTGGCCTCATTTCTGGGCAACGGGAGGAAGTGGCGACGCGTCCTCCATCTTTATTTACAGTCCACGGTTCTGACCAGTGACAGCGAACAGCTGATCCCTGAACAAACCTTCAACTGCAGCACCATCTCCATCCGGTAGCGACACAACGGGCTGATGTCGTTCAGGATCAGAGCTGTGATGATGTCGATACCGTTGGACTCGTGGGTCACTATACACGTCTGGGTCACGCACACGCACACACACACACACACACACACACAGTGTTAATGCTGAGTGGACCTGCCTCTGTACCTCGATGGAGATCTTCCCTGCTCCTCACCTGGTTCTCCTGGCAGGGGCCCTGGCAGTACTCTGTGAGCGTCTCCAGCGTCTGCGTGATGAGGTGGACGTTTGATTCGTTGATGTAGAGGCCCAGCAGGCCCAGACCTCCTGTGGTGCTTCCACACATGATGTCCAGGAACTGAAGCGTCTCACACACCAGGTTGTAGTTGGTCTTATTGTTCTGGCATCGCAGAAAGTTCTGGAGAGACGCAAACACAGGTTCCACCTCGTTCACAGTGAATATCTCTCTATAGTGTGTTGCAATTTTTGTAAACAAATAAAAACTAAACAACAAAAATGGCAAATATACGAATAAATGAATGAATATTTGAATGCCAGTGTTTTTAACCTCTCAGCTGCCGTAGTTTCAATGCCTGTATCACAACAGAACGTTCAATGCACCAGTGTTTCCGTCCTGGTTGTTGATTAGTGAGACACAAACCTGCAGGTCCTGGTTGTGGTTCTCGCAGAGCAGCTGGAGGAACCTGAGAATCGGCTTCATGATGATAACAGCTGGTCCCATCTCCGTCTCCACCTCCCTCTGCTCCTCCACCGGCGGAGCTGGCAGAGCCGAGGGACCGGCCACCGGGGAGATGGATTGACCCTGGACCAACAGCTGGTGACCCCCCGAACCAGGAAGTGCTAACGCTCCTGAGCCGCCTTCAAAAAAATAAAAAAATGTCAGTCTCATTGTAGAGTAAATTCAAAAACTAAACTAAAAACCTGAAATTAAAAACACTTAAATAAAAGCAAACAAATCCTGGAGATAAAACTTATTTTAAATGGAACAAACACATGAAGGTTCAGAGAATGTCCTGAAACACTTTTGTTGGTTGTGTTTCAGAGTCACAGTTTTTGTTTGGTGAGTTGAGATGTGGACGTCTCACCTTGCTCCAGCTCTTTCTCGTTGGCTTTGTGCGTCATCTCTCCGACATTAACGGAAACCGTAGCTTTAATGTCCGTCCGAGCTTCTTTCATCCGGTCGTGAAGAACCTTGAAGAACTTCTCTGATTTGTTGTCGCCCATCATCAGTTTATAGAACGAATTCTGTGGGAGAAAGACGGGACTCACACACAGATTCATTCACAGAGGTGGTCCTGTGTGTGTGTGTGTGTGTGGGTGTGTGTCTGTGTGTGTCTGTGTGTGTGTGTCACCTGTATCTCGGTGTTTCCTCCCTCCAGCAGACAGATGGCGAGCTGGATGCTCTCCTGGAAGATCTTGTCGTTCTTGGTGCTCATCACCAGATCTGTGAACAGCTTCGTTCCTCCTTCTCGGTCCAGACGACACTGAACCGCCGCCACCGCCGCCCAGTCCCGCTCCTGCTCCCCGCCTGACACGCAATAATAATTACATGATAATAATAATAAAGACGAGTTCAGAGTTGATCTGATCAGAATGATAAACAACACTATGTAGTTTTTATACCTTAATTAACAGCTTCAAAACAATTTGATGCTCCACAAACTCTAATATAGGGAGAAAATGGCTTGTCTGTCATTGCCACAGCGCCCCCTGGAGGCCTGGAACTGCACTATGTCCCTCTGGTGTACCGTGTGCACGAGGAGGCTCAGACTACAACTCAGTGAATCGAGTATACCACCTGTAGGGGGAGCCAGAGTGTAGCGAATCTTGCATTGTGTCGCGTTAACGACAGCGTTGCTGTGAGATCGTGTACCTGCAGCTCCGAGCTCCAACAGGTCGTTCTTCGGGGTGTTCTTCTTGTTCGGAAACAGATAATTCTGCAGTAAAACTTTACGCAGCGAGATTCCCTGAAACAACACAACACGTTTTTCATTAACACGACATTAAAATGTTTCGCACAATATCTGATTTCATTGTTGGTAATAGTGGGTTCGATATATCTCAAGAACTAAATCTGATTTCTTTAATGGAAGTAAAGCCAAGTCTGTGGTGTAAAATGTTGTTAAAAGTTTTAAATAATGCAATAATCACAAATGTTGCTCTTCATTTGATATGACATCGTTATATAAACTCTCTATGCGCCCCCTACTGTCTCCATCCGGGAATTCATGTAGCCGTGAAAGAGCCTGTTTAAAAAGAGGTGGTTCAACAAACCTTCTCATCAAAGTCCAGAGTCCGGATCAACATCTCCTGCAGCGTCCTCAAGACTTTGATACACAACTTTTCTTCTGCAGACATCAGAGCTTTGGTGTGTTGGATCAGCCTGCACACACACACACACGTCTCTATGACTTCAGAAGACATTGATAAACACCCTAACATTAAAAACATGTATTTACCTTAAAATTCAAAGATTTACATAACTTTTTGTCCCCATAATGTGACATATTTAGGTCCGTACAACAAACCTGGACACACACACACATAAAGATATTTTTCCCATCATGCTCTTCAGATTCAGGACACGCAGAACCTACTTGGAGATGAATCCTCCGGACTCGCAGCGCTGCCGGGCGTCGGTTCCCTCCAGAAACAGCAGCTCCGGCTGATGGAGGACGTCCACCAACACGGACAGTTCGGCGTTGACCAGCGGCTTCAGGCGCTCCTCCAGAGTGTTGATGATGTCCTGAGGAACGCAGACACACACACACACACACACACACACACACACACACACACACACACACACAGACTTTAATCAGAGTTTTGCAGCTTTATCGTGGTTCTTCGGTATCGAATGTGTCCGTGGTGGCGTCTGTACCTGCAGTTTCTCGATGATGTTCTTGTAGTCCCAGGGGTTGCTGGGTGCGATGGGTCTGGTGGATCGTGAGGACGATTTGTAGTTTGGGTTCGAGCGGGACAAAGAGTTGAGAGCAGAACTGGACAACATGGAGCTGATCTGAGACTCCAGGTCCAGAGGGAGAACGATGGAACGAGTCTTAGCTAAACAGAGACAGAGAGTTATATATTGATCCATCTGCATGTGTGTGTGTGTGTGTGTGTGTGTGTGTGTGTGTGTGTGTGTGTGTGTGTGTGTGTGTGTGTGTGTGTGTTACCTGTCATGGCGAGCGTCTTGATGCAGGTCTCCACCTGACCTCGGTGCTGCTGCTGCAGCCAGGGACAGTCCAGCAGCCGGACGGACGACTGCAGCAGGTGAGTGACGATGGTGTGGTGAGTCTGACGGAGCGAGAGACACGACGATCAAACCTCAAACAAACTCTCAGATTAAAAAGTCAAATAAACAAATCAGCAAAGCAAACTGAGAGACAGATTTATTAAATGCTGCTGACCTGCAGAGAGGTGCTGTTTTCAGAGAAGGGGGAGCTGAAGAAGGCGTTGATGGTGTCAAACACCACGTTGATGATGTATTTCTCCAGGATGGGATCAGTGAGACGCTTCTCTCGCTTACTACAAACCTGCAGACGGGAAAAACACGTGAAAGCAGCTGCATGTGCCCGACCTGCTGTAGTCGATATTCCAGTTAGTCGGGGCGGTTGTTACCCGAGCCATGTCCACTGTGAAGTCTTCAAACAGTTTCCAGATGTGGTTGGACGTGTAGATTTCCTTCATCTCCACCTCGGTGTCCACGTAGCAGTGATTCACAAAGTTCACGTACGCAGTTTTCACCTGAGACACAAAGACGGACACACAGACCTTAACAACATGTAGACGTTTGATTAGGGCTGTCACTTTTCATTCCACATTCAAACATTCATACCAACGTGAAAAAGTTTCTATATGAACTGTAATGACTTGATCCAACACAAAATATAGAATCTAGAAGCAGAAAAGTCTGCTAGTATCGAGATTTCCTCACATAATGGATTCAACTTGTGCCAAGGTGCTGTTCCAGTATTAATATTAATATTTACTTGCTGTAGATGCCCTTCGACTGTAGACAGTGGTACATTGTCATTCGTAGTGTGTGTATGTAGATCATGTGTGTATTTATCAGACTCTGTCGAAATCTTCGTCCCAAATAACTCCTCTTGAAGCCTGTGTAGCTCAGACGGTAGAGCATCAGACATCAAATTAGACGGAACGGTTGAAAGAGGAGTGAAATAAGCCAGAGGACGCTAGCGAGCACAGTCGTCCTGAGCAGACGATCATGACGTCTGAGAGGTGGCGTGTGGAAGTTTGAATATGTTCAAACTAATTGTGCATCATAGCAAATTTGTTCGCACTTGATTTTTGGAAAAAACTGATCACAGCTGCTTCACTGGATCATATGATCCTCAGTGAGTTGTGAGTCTTTACAAGCTTCACCTCGGTGATGCAGTCCTCGTGCGTCACCACTCGCACCACGTCCTCCAGGGGGAGCAGTGACGTGCACTTGATCTCGGTGTAGACGTTCTTCCCCTCGGCGCAGGCCGCTAACAGCTCCACCAGAGAAATGTGATACCTGCAGGGAGGAGGACATGTTGTCTACGACACCATCGCCACCCAATGAACAACCCTGTGACACAAGCCTGTTGTTGTTGCCGTGGTTACCTGAGCGGGCTTAGCTCGCCGACCCCCTCCCTGCTCTCCGCCATCAGCTCCAACATGACGTTAAATGAGGTCTTGTCGTTGTAGAAGACGACGACGTCCTCGCCGGAATTCGTCAACTGTGGAGAGAACGAACATTACATCAGAACATCAAACAGGCTGAGAACATTTGGTCAAAGGGACTCGTCTCGTCCTCGTCCTCGTCCTCACCTCGGTCATGATCATGTCCTGACACTTCTTCACGTACTTTCCCTCGGCCTTGATGATGGTGTGCAGGAAGTTGAGGTACTGGACGTGGCGGCCGTGCGTGGCCAGGCAGTGGATGAAGTGCTGCAGGACGCTCTCGGAGATCTCGCTGCACAGCTGGTAGTTGTTACAGAAGATGTGCTGCACGGTCTCGGCCTCCAGCAGCTGCACAGGAGGAAGAAACTGTTCTCACCGTCACTCAGTCATTCATCGTTTACTCAGTGAAGCAGTTTGTCTTTTAGTTTGAGAAACGTCGGACAAGTTTAATTAGAACGTCAGAATGTCAACGTCAGGTTTTAACGTTGTTTCCCCACATCTCTAAGAGACAGATTCATAATGTTTGTCTTATGTATAGACAGAATAAATATTAATACTCGTCATTGTTGTGAAGTTGAGTCTCTCCAAACTCAAGAGGGTAGGGGTCACTCACGGGGTTTCAGACATTGATTGATTCATTTTATTGAACTTGATCAGTTATAAAAATCCTTATACCCCAGGGTTGAGGAACAGGTTGAGGTTCTTGTGCAGCAGCACCTGGTTCTCCTCGTTCCCCATGCAGAACTTCTGCAGGAACAGGTGAGTGTACCTGATGATCTCCTGCATCTTCATGTCGCTCTGCAGACACACAGTGAGGGGTTAGGATGGGAAGGAACCGCTGTTTGTTTTCCATTTCTAAATATAGTGTTTAAACAATGATGATCGATTCGACCACAGGCACAAAGATCCAGACCCTTGATCGGGGACTTCAGGGCTTTTATTTTGGTGGTGCTCGGTCTGACCTGGTCATATGACACCTGCAGCAGGTCTAACATGACTTTATGAGCTCCCATGTTCTTCATCAACCTCTGCTGCTTCTTCCAAACTCCACTGGTGCACATCTTGTTCAACCTTTCCAGGATCTACAGAGAGAGAGAGAGAGAGAGAGAGAGAGAGACGGGGGGGGGGGAGAGAGAGAGAGTGAGAGAGAGAGAGAGAGAGAGACAGAGAGAGAGAGAGGGAGAGAGAGAGAGAGAGAGAGAGAGAGAGAGAGGGAGAGAGAGAGGACAGAGAGAGAGAGTTAGAGTTAGAGAAGACCATAAATATATTATGTAAATAAAGATGGACGTCTCAGCTCCTTTTCCTCCTGTTGTACAAAATGATGCCAAAACATCTCAGATACGAACGCCGTCATCTGGAGTCTGTGACGGAGTTGATCCTGGAGTCAGCTGATCGCGCCCTCGACCAATCAGGAGTCAGTCAATCAAATAACTAATTAAAGTTATTGAAAAGTCTAATTAACTAATTAAGTCAAAATTGTGACACACTTTTAAGATATTGGTGATTTTTAATGTCATTTTAACCAGATGAAGGATTTTAGTCGTCAATCAACTTCCAACAGCTCCCGTGATCCCACATTATTTCATGACATCATTAAAACGTGTTTTAATTGAAATCAAGTGAACAAAGCTGGTCACTGTCAAATGCTACAATATCCAGTGTAATATTCACAAAGGTGATACACATGTAAATGTACCAACTGAAGTATCTGATTGAACTGTAGGTAAAAGTGAAAATTACTTTTGATTGACGAATACATTTCAGCGTTGACATTTTGATTTACTGAAAAAGGTTTGAGATGTTAATTCGAAAGGAAAAATTTAATAATTAATTTTACATGATTGGACACAACTAAATTATTGGAACTGATGATTTATCAGGTGAAAGAAAAGGGAAAACTAAATTCTGATTGGATGAACTTTTGAATTTCTAATATTTTGACACAAAGCGACGTCTGGATTTAGTTTCATTAAGAAGAGTTCACTTTGCAGCCAGTTTGAGCAGAAACAACGGTTTCACTCTTTCATGTAGAGACGATCTAACCTCTTAATCCTCTTTATATATTCGTGCTGCCGTTATTCAAAGTGACTGTTGGGGGGAAAAAAAGATAATGAAATGTGTTCTGAGTGCTGGAAGCCACCATTGCTGAGGAGCACCACGTAAAGACCTCAGGAAGACACATCACAGCTGATCTCTGGGAAGCACGGCGCAGAAACACCACAGCCGAGACGCACACCCACAACAACTCAACACAGACGGACCAGTGTCCTCACCTCTTTGACTTTCTTGTAGTTCTCGTTGCCCTTCTCGTGTTTGTCCTTCTTGGGCGGCGCTTCCTCTGACAGCCCCTGCAGGACGCAGAGTGTAAGACAGCGTATGCAGTTCTCTCCGAGCACGGTACCACGATATATACACACTGATCACAAGTCAAACTATTACTTATTAAAGAAAGTCCGATACTACAAACTAAAGCAATAAGCATGATTTACTTTTTGTTGGAAACTGTTGTGACATTAAACTGTCGATGAGACACTGGTTCACTTTAATGTGATTTAGCCCCCACATGTGTTGGTTTGCACATTGATGGCAACAGAACAGAACCTGACTTGCTTATTGCTTGTTAGGTTGTTGTTTTAATAGTTTGATAAGCAGTATAAGTGTGTATTAGATTTATAACAATGACCACGAGAGCAGATTGTCCACAAAGCAGAAGGTCGGTGGTTCGATCCCTGGCTCCTACGCACTCAAGGTTGAGCAAATACTGATCCACAAATTGCCCTTGGTGGCTCAGTGTGTGAAAAGGTAAACATCATGTATCACAGGACTTTTAGTGGAAGGTTAGACATAAAAAAAACCTTATCTAAGCACAGGCCATTCATTTCAAAGTAAGAGAGGAGAAAGTAGTGAGAAAGTAGGAGGTGAGCAACAAAAATCCCCAAACCCATCTGAACCCAGGACCATGTAGCCTCCTCCTCAGCTGAGACACCAGCAAGCCCCCCACCAGCGTTAGTTCCACAAACCAAATGCATTGGATAAAAATACATTTTTAGTTTCAGGTTAGTCTTTTAGTGACGAATATCCTGATTATTAATAAATGAAAATGTGACGGTTTAGTTCCTAATGACTTTGAGTTAGTTTGTTAGTGGTTATAAACAGTTAGTTGTTAAAACAGTTGTTCACAGCAACCTGGAGAATCACGCAGCCATCGAGACATGAGGATCACACCTTTGGAAGTTAGACGATAATCATTCAGAGACATGAACATCGGCTTCTTACAGGAACTCCGTCAAACTAAATGTCTCTTCCTCAACGTTTTAATCGCAAAAACTTGAATCCGTTTTTGCTCCTTACCTCTCCTTTCTCCTTCTTGTCTTTTTTGTCCTTCTTCCCGTCGCCTCCTCCTGAGTTTTTCTTCTCCACCCACAGTTCAGATTTCTCCACCAGCGTCCGGAGGCGATCCAGATCAGCCTTGATCAGCTTGTAGTTCTCTACATCCTGAGACGTGATCAGCAACTGGACCTGCAGAAGCCCAGAGAAACATGGAGGTTCCATCAATCAACATTTATTCCATGGATTCGATATGAATATTCCTTAATGGATTTAGATTCAATATACTCTCCTCTCAGTTTCAAAGAAAAAACATTTCACAATGATTTCAGGCGCGACAGTTTCAGTGAAAGGTTAAACATGCTTCGCCTGAAGGAGCCAACTTTACACACTTCTCAGTAGGAACAACAGAAAACCTCCATGAATAGACGAGAGGCAAGAACAACACCTGTACAGGGACTTGAACCCTGGACCTTCAGATTAAAAGTCTGAAGCTCTGCCAACTGAGCTACACAGGCTTCTATAGCATATACTTCACATTTAAAAAAATCTGTCGTAAAACCAGGTTGCATATTATATCCGTATGTAATATTACTTACTGATAAAGTACAATAAACATTTGGACAGTTTTGGGGTTTATATGACATCACGTGATGTATAAGAATCCGAAGACACGAATTGTTCAATATCCTACAGAAATGTCTCTCCTCATTAGACAGTGCACCACCTTAAGAGGGACTTGAACCCTCAACCCCTTAGATTAAGAGTATGCTGCTCTACAGTCTGAGATAGAGAAGCTTCAAGAGGGTTTTCTCACGGACTCCAAATCCCACAATCGGTACAAATACACTATTTGAGGCCTTTAGCCAGATCTTTCTGTGCCATCATCAAACCAGCGAATGCCATTGGAAAAGATTCTCATGTAGCTTTCAGATTCAGTCTTATAGTCGTCAGCCTTCATCCCGTTTACAGGAAGACCTTCATAATGCTGTGTGCTGTGTGTGCACCTGTTTGAAGGTGTGCAGGACTTCCTGTCTCTGGCTGAAGTGTCTGAAGAGCAGCTGCAGGGCTCCAGACACCAGAGGAGGGTACTCGTGCATGGTGAGGTGGATCAGCACTCGCAAGAACATGCGACCGCCTTCATCGTCCACCTCCAGGATGCTGTTCCCTTTACTGTGAACACACGTTATCCAACACCCTTCATCAAATGTCCCTTAAGGTTAAATATCCTCAAATTGATGAAAATGTACGTATCAAATGAAAGTGGGATTGCTTACCCGACTCCAAACATGGCCTCCGCCTGCTCCCCAATGTGCAGCAGGTTGATGGCGGCTGTCGAGGGACAAACATAGAACTTATTAGCAACAGAAAGAGTGAAGCTGTAGACGGTAAGTTCCACGACCTCATACACACATGGCTTCGATGAGGAACGCACAAAGAAAACACGGCTCAGTTTTAAAGGCAGCTACAAACAAACGACCAAAAAAACGCACAAAAAGATGGACGAAAACGAAGCAACGTGTAAAAACAGCCCCGACATTTATGACATTATGAACCTAAATGAATTCAGAGTTTCCAGGTTGTACCTGCTGTTTCCACGGTGACTGGGATGTCTGCAAGCATTAAGAAAAGTAACACAACTTTACCAAACACTGCAGGGTGTGTGTTCAGGTAGTTCACACACGTCTTTTAAAAACCTTAAAATACTTTAATTCTGGTAGAAGGTGTGTAAAATGCCTTGAAGAGCTGTACAATACTTAAAGGTTCACATAAAGTATTTAAATATAAAGTATTTAAATATAAACGGCCCATTCTAGGGTAAAGAAAACAACAATTTGTGCAATTTAGATGAAACACACGAGTGAAAACATCACTAGGATTATTTTATATTCAATTTCTGCCAATAGATCAATTTGACCTCAGTCTTACACACTGAACCTTTAACCTTTGTAACATTACATATAAAACAGATGGTAGATGGTCGATGTTCCCACACAGGAGATGTAAATACATCTTTTAAAGGGCAAACTTTTGAGGCCGGTTGAAACGTTTGAACTTGACTCTGTGGTCGTCTGTTGCAGCAGCACAGACGTCTGTTCGTCTGTTGCAGCAGCACAGACGCCCCCTCCCTCCCAATATAAGTTCAAGTTCAAAGTAATAAACCTGGAAGGCCAGTATGAATTCAATATCGCAGATTGTCCAATTTCATCGACCAATTTCTACCAACCAATGGAACAGAGGTCGACTGCTTCACCACACACACACACACACGATACACACTGTACAACAAACACACAAATCTGCTTTAAAAAGAAACATGCCACTAAATCTGAATCTATAAGCAAAACATAAACATTTAGTGACTTTCTGTAAAAGACAAAATAAAACACAGACATTCAATCAGTCAAAAAGATTGAGAAGAAAAATAAGACACATTTCTTTGTTTTCAAAAGTTCAGAGACCAGAACTTGACACATGGAGGACGGGGACGCTGTGGTCTGACACCCAAAGGAAACCTCGCAGGTTCTTTTGGACTGAAGCTGTAAAGACTCATTTCCACAAACGTACGCACACACGCAGCTTCATTAAGGAACACACAAAGAAAACACGGCTCCGATACAAACATCCAAACAAAAAACTGACAACACGAGGGACGACACTTCAGTGAAGCGTAAAAAAAAAAAAGCCCCCGACATTGAAGACACTACGCCTCTAAGAAGAGTTTCCAGGTTCTACCTGCTGCTTCCATGTTGTCTGGGATGTCTGCAAGTAGCGAGAGAAGTAACAACACACAACTTTACCAAACACTGAGTGTTGAGGAAGATCACAAGGCTTTTTAAAAACCTGATAATACTGAAAGACCAATATTTAGATTTTTAAGAGCTTTAACAAACTCCACCACTAAAATTTCAGTATCAAAAATATTAGAAATTGGGGAAAAAACAAATATATTCAAAATGGAAAAAACTTTAGAGGCGGCATAAAAATTCAAGCCACCTCAAAATGTAGTAATTTATCAAACCAAATTAAAATAAATATTTTATAAATTCCAAAATTTGTATTTAAAATTGGAAAATAAAAGCTAAATAAAGATAATGAGTGAGTCTGTGTTTCCATCGGCTCTGTGATGTTTACCTGCTTGCTCCATGTTAGTGGTGGCGTCGGCATCAGCCATCGGATAAACATCCACAAACTCCTTCTTAAAGACGGACAGCAGGAAGGACAGGCGGTAGTCCAGTCGAACGTTCAGGATGAACTGAGGAGGAGCAGAGCTCGGTTCAGACGACAGAGCTTCACCAGCCCGGTGGATGTTTCATAATAATTCATCTGGTATTATAGTTACCTGTAATATCTCCAGGATCTTCAGCTTGGTGTCCATTACTGTCAGGTCCATCCTGTCAATGCTGTCCTTACCAGCTCTCTGTCCATCAAGTCCGAGCCCCGCCCCCAGCCCGGCCCCTCTGGCGCCCGGACCTCCGAATATGGACTGCTTCCTGTTGAGGACCATGGTGGACATCATCTGTCCCATCCCGTGTATGGAGCGCTTCACGTTCTTCCCTTCAGGGACACGAACAGAGACGAGGTAGAAACGAGCAAGTTAACAAAGAGTCAACTGCACAATCAGATGTGGTGGACGAGAAGAAACTGAGCAGCGCATCAGAGCAATTAGAGCAATAATTAAATAAAAATAAAAGCAAAGTACAAGAGCTTAATATATAGAAGTCAAATACAATATTAAAGATTAAATACATTCATAAACATATATATTTTATGAGGTTTTACTATGTATACTATGTATTTTTAGCACAAGAAACATTCTGGGAATATAAATGATCTTATCGTTGCCGTCATTTGAAATGCATTTGTAAGGATTGATAAAGAGTAAGCAGGAGAAGAGAACCTGTTCCGTCATCATGGAACAGCAGCCCAGCGTGTCCAGGGTTGGGTCGACAGTCGATGATGCCCAGCAGGGTTCTGGTGAGTCTGAGCAGCTCAAAGAAACTGTAGAAACCGAAGTAGATCAGATGTCTGGCCAAACTCACCACCTGGAGAAGAGACACATCGAAGTGATCACCGGGAAGAAAGGAAAACTGGAGGAAGGGAGAAAGATTTACAATGAAAAAAGCAAGAGGAGGAATCTGGACCGACCTCGTATGTAAGTTTGTTTTTCTCCTCATTGTGGAACGGGAGTTCGTCGTTGAGAACATTGTTGAGATACTCCTCCATGAACGCCATGGTGTTGGAGAAACGGTTCTTCTTGTTGTACCTGCTGTCGTCCATGTTGGAGTCATAACTGCGGAGGACAGGTACGATAACAAATTAACTCATAATAGGAGAGTATCACCTGAACAGGGACTTGAACCCTGGACCCTCAGATTAAAAGTCTGATGCTCTGCCGTCTGAGCTACACAGGCTTCAGGAGGGTTGCCTTTCGAAGAAAAAATTACATTTAAATACATATACACAACAAACAACCACGACAAAATACCAGTACATTCAGACAGGCAGTTTATGGGCATCTGCAGCAAGGAACATTTTATACTTGTGGTGGAACAGGACCAAAGCACAAATTTAAGACGATTATGTGAGTAAATCTCGATACTTTCAGATTTACACACTTAAATACACACTTCCACAGATAGAACTGCAGCCTGAAAGCAGCCTTAACACACTATCCAGGAGCCATAAGGGATCACAGTGAGGGTTCATAAGTGTCCGATGACCTGAGAGTGAATGCAGCCTTCTTTTGTTTATAACTACTTAATAGAAATCTCACTCTAAATGAGAGCGTCGCCTGAACAGGGACTTGAACCCTGGACCCTCAGATTAAAAGTCTGATGCTCTACCGGCTGAGCTATCCAGGCTCTGTGAGGGCTGTGTTTTGGATGACAGATTTCCAGAGAGTCAACTCTACATAAACATACAATACTACCGACACCGACAACGTTCCACTATATACAGTCAGGCCGTCTAGAGGCATCTACGGCCAGGAACAAGGATACCTCTGTGTACTTGTGGTGGTTCAGTACAGTACAAGTTGAGCCCATTCTGTCAGTAAAGCTCTCTGAGAACTTACTGACTCGACTCACTACCTGTGATGGAAAACTGACTTCAGAAGACACAGATCCGTGTGTTGATGTTTCACTTCTCATCCAAGAGGCTCCTGCAGTTCTGACTGACTAACTGAGGTTTCAGGTCTGTACCTGTGTTGAGAGTCGTTGTGTCAAACAGGCAGGTCGTTGAACCCCCCCCCCCCCCACACCAGTTGTGGGTTGTTGGGGTCTGTGTGTTGGAGACCACCCTGCTATTGTGTGAGTCCTTATGGTCACTGGAGTTGGGGTGTGGTTGTGTGAGGAGAGAACTTGACAGCACTGTAGGCGGCTGAAAGTTGGTGTCCAAATTCCACATGACCGATCCATAAACGTATAAATGTACACTATTCCCTACATTTATACTGTAACATTATATTGGTAGTCAACAATTTCCAGGTGACATATTCTATAGCTAAAGCAATTCCCGTAAATTCCCATTTCATCGAAGCGGTAATAAAAATCTACCAACTCTTTGATGGTGATGGACGTGGGGATCTCGGTCCAGAGGCGGGCAAACTTCACGGGGGTCACCAGCTCCTGGGGGTCCCGGTCCACGTGGGCGTGGAGCATGAGGCGACAGAAGGAGGCTCGCAGGTCAAAGGGCAGCGTCTCGTCCATCATGCACAGGAAGATGAGCTCCACGTCCAACTGCTTGGAGATCTCGTCGATGGCCAGATACTGACGGTCCAGACACATCCGGGCAAAGAGCTTCAGCTGGTACCTGGGGAGGGTGAGTGTCAGTTATATCAGAAATGATTTCACAGACGAGTGGGGCAATAGAGATGAAGATGTCCGAGTAGTTTACCGTTGATATTCATGGTTCCTAGAGGATAAATCTAAATGCATTTATCGACCCACCAGCTTTTAATTAAGCGCTTTCCACTGGGAAACAATATACATCATAAATAAACAAAAGTTGATCTAATGTAAAAAATGTAAACCCTTTTCTGTGGGTGAGGTAAAATACAGAAAGATTTATTTGTAAAAAATGGTAAACAACATCCACATTCCCAGATCTAGGCGAGGATTTTCCGTGGACACCAGGGGGCGACATCCTCCTGTGTCTCTACCTGTAGTAGGTGAGGACGTTCTCATCGTGAGCGTTTCCCTGCCTCGCCTCCTGAGCAAGCTGTCGGATGCCCTTCTCCTGTCTCTCATTGGTCTTGTCCGTCCACACCAGCCACACCTACAGGTACATGTACAAGTACATCACGTCTTACACACATTTCTCTGTAGATAAACAGATTTGGTGTCTTCAGGAAGTTGGGTTCCACAGTGGGGACAGAGGACAGAGCGGGCAGACCCACCTCATCGTCATCTCCATAGTCGTCCATCCCTATGTACTCCCCCTCCACACCACCAGGATGCAACTCCTTCGGGACTCGACGCCTGAAGCCAGCGAAACACAAACAGAGCTTAAATATTCAAAAGCATAATTTAGAGGACACTCACTCACAGTCTGAAGGGACGTAGCTCACGGCTCAAGATTCCTACTGATTCAGTTAAATATGCTAATGCTAACATAGCTATAGTCTGTATTATTATTATGTGGAAATGCTAATGCTAGCTTTGAGACTGTGGTGCCCCCTGCTGGTCAGAGGTATAAACAAATAATACGGAGAGAGTAACATTAATGTTAGGAACAACATTTACTTTACAAACATATGTTGTTATATGATATTAAACTACGTGGAACAAGATTATGATACTCGTTAATTTCATATCTATCATCAGCCCATAACACACAGGAATTAACTCGTTTAAAACTACTTCCTGCATCGGACGTCCTGTGTAACGTTCAGTTTTGTTTTCAAGGTTAAAGGTCCCCCCCCCTCTCTCCTCACTCTGTCTTGATGAGGATATCCTGGTTTTTGGGGTCCAGCACACATTTACAGATGAGCTCCTGAGTGACGGGGATGGCCACGTTGTTGGACACACACAGGTCTGACAGGTAGTCCAGAAACCTGCACAACCACACAAACACACACACACGTATAATATCTGCACATCTGACAGGAAGCTGACTCTCCCCCCTCCTCTCTCCCCCCTCATCTCTCCCCCCTCCATGTGTACCTGGGCTCTCGGTTCTTGCGGACCAGGCTGACGAAGGTCTCCACCTCGGTCTTGGTGATGTGCTTCTCCAGCAGCTTGCGGTTGTTGTGCAGCAGGGCGGTGATGGTGTCCTCAGCCAGGATGTCGTAACCGATCTGACTCTGCATCACACCGAACTGCTTCGCGATGTGCTCCTGAAAGGGGGACGGATGGTGAGAGAGCGGGTGGAGGGGACGATCATAGCAAACAAAGAGTGGTTCGATTCCAGTGCATGGATCATCATCATCATCATCATCATCATCCTCATCATCGTCATCCTCACCTGGTTCTTCCGGTAGTCCTCCTGTGAGTGTCGGAGGACCCTGTAGCAGAGTCTGAGCATGTACTGGTAGGGGGAGTTCTTCTGGTCGGCCAGCTCCTCCAGTCGCAGCAGGGGCCCCTCGCCTCCCCCCCGGTCCT